>NW_024598618.1:0-45428 GCF_004379255.2 Salvia splendens
ATGGGCGTGTGAGGTACCCACGCGAAGCTCTTTCGATGATAAAGACAATGGTAGTCTCAAAATAGGATTTGGATCCCATCTTGATAGGCAGATTAACGTTTGAAGCAGACCCCAGCCTCGTCTTGGCTCATTTTGACCGTTTTTACCTATTTTTACTTCAAACACTAGATAAACTCATCAAAGATCGAACAACTTCTACAAATATAATACTTACAAATATAAGTCCTTTAACAGTTCCACCCTTGGACACAAGCTCGAACAACTTCTACAAATATAATACTTACAAATATAAAATGAGAATTATTTTTGCAAGAATTGAAGTTGAAACAAAAAATTGTTAGATGACTATTTTTTTTAGTACTAATAGAAAAACTATTTGAATGTAACAATACATTGTTATTCCTTGTTGAAATATTATTTCCCCGAAGGCCTGAACTTTGTTGGAGCTTTCCCTTTATTCTTCCTTGTTGAAAATCCCCTTAATACATTGTGCATAGCCTTCCCAATCTTATTTGATGAACTCTTCACACTTAGACGTGAGGATCCCTCGGTCGGTGGTCGAAATATAACTTCATCATCTTCTTCCCCGCCCTCGTCTTCATGGTCATCTTCTTCCTGGCCCTCTTCTTCCCCCACAGGATCCACAAATTGATAATTCTGAAAGTATGGATCACGTCCTGGTTGAGCTGCATCCCAATCAAACCCACCGCCAAAGAATGAATCACATGATGCTCGTGCTCCCCATTGCGAGGGCTTGTGGCTTGCACCACTCAATTGAGACCATCCTGGGGGATCATACTCCGGACTCAAAGGCTCTGGTACCGGATACTCAGGTTGCGGCTGTTGCTACTGCGAAAACCTATGCTGTCGTGTAATCCCGTGCCCACCCGTCCGGCACCCGGCAGTCCATGACGAAGAGAAGTTGGAGGGTGTGGCGGCATGACCACATTTCGCCGTTGCGAAGTTGGATACTCCATCACATCAGTATGATCCGTCGTACGAAGGGCCTCAGCAGCCATTTCCCGAATCTGCCGTAACCGAGGGTCTGTGTCATGTTCAGAGGTCAAATGCCATATCCCCTGAAGGGTCTCAACCTAGATAACAAAAATACAAAATCATTACAATCAATCTATACAAACTTCAAACTAAATACATTTTATATACAAAAACATAACATACAAATTTCTTCATTAAAGAGGCTGACTCGTTCATCCCAACAGTTGACTGTGTCGCAGGTTGAACTAGGTACGACACTGTGATCCTATTGTACCATGTCATTTAGCCCGGATTAATGCGACCATCCATGGTCGCCGTGGCATGGTCAAAAGTTGCTTGGAACCTGTCGTATCTCAAATCCCATTCATCAATGAAGAATTTATGTACCTTAGCCCAATCGGCGCCCTTTCTCCCACGTCGGTGACTTTTACACAGATGTCCGGCATTATGCAGCATCCTATCACAATACCGAGGAATACGCTGGTAGCGGTTAAATTGTCGGCAAACGCGTCCAGCCTCGTGTGCCTCGACAAATGACCAGCACACCAAATAAGTGTCGCACATGAAGGATGCAGTCGGATCAATGCAGTAATCGGGCAGGATACAATCTGCATTCGGTGTCCACAGAAACTACAAAAAAATAATATGAAAAACACAATTAATTTCATACTATAGTAAATTCATTAACTAAGACAACAAAAATAAATTTAACCTGGCCCGGACGAATCAGTGATAATTGATCACGATAATGAACTACTGAATGTTGGGGAGCATTTTCAATTTCAGTAACTCCGTGCCACCTATACATAATTTTAATGTCAAAATAAGTTACCAAAAAATACATAATTAAGTGAGTTAATTTAAAAAATACATTACTTGGCTCCGCACGGGGTATACGGCGTGTGCATAGGCGATATCAAGAAGGCTGGCCTTAATGTAGGCATTCTTTCCCACGCCCACAGCTGCAAGAGAACCATAGGTCCACCCACATCTCTTCTCTGCCTGCCTACAGAAGCCTTGCACAAATAATGATACAGATATGCTAAAGCAGCACTACCCCAACTGATATTAGCCACTTCTTCCAGATCGTCAAAGGCATTTAACCACATAAAGGGGACCTTGCACCCTGTGGTGTCCGGTAAAATAAGCCTCCCTAACAAGATCGGAGCATGTATGCGTGCTCTTTGGATGTATGCATAATCATGCAGCCCATCACCCAACGGCATCGTCGCTTGGTGGATCAGAGATGTCATCAACAAACCACCGTGCTTCGTTTCTGTTTCAGCGTCAGGTATCCATCCAAACACATCTCTACACTTGCTGGGCCAATCTTCATATCCAACAGAGTAGTCACGACCAGTGAAAACACGACCGTCTGCTCTCAAACCCAACAGGCTTTGCACATCCTGTAAGGTTACAGTAACTTCACCAACTGCAAGGTGGAAACAGTGTGTCTCAGGCCTCCAGCGCTCGATCAAGGCAGTTATAAGCTCATTGTCCATCCTCATCGGCCTTCCACATTCAACCACGCCTCTGAACCCCCATACATCAGGCCAATACATCAAATTTTCATGTATTGGCACTGCCCAAACCTTACTCTCCGTCCTACGAACTCTCAACACATTTGTTGTGCCATTTGCCAACAATGAGGCTGAAATGTGTTCGTTTTGATGAAATAGTAATGATGGATCCTCAGGTCCATAACATAACTGTTGTTCGGAACTTGCAGATGCCATCTACTTCAAAACATTCACCCAATATTCAATTTTTTTCATAAAAACTCAACAATCTAACTAAATTGCAACTTCAATTGACAACAACAATCTATATTCCAATTAGGAAACATCATCAAGATTCAAATTAGGCAACAAAAGGGGCGCAATTACAAAAACTGAATCAATTACTTCCACCCATTTAATTATATGCATATGAAATACACAAATTACGAAAATCGACCAAAAAATCCATCAATTTCATCATAAACCCTAATTTTGCTAAATAATATCCATATGAAATACACAAATTACGGAAAATCGACCAAAAATTTCCATCAATTTCATCATAACCCCTAATTTCATCATAATCTCTAAGTATAGGCAACAAAACAACAAAAATCGACCAAAAATCCATCAATTTCGTCATAAACCCTAATTTTGCTAAATTACGGAAAACCTGCACAAATTAAGCCATAAATGATGTATTTAGCCAAATTTAAGAACAATTACCGGAATATGGTTGCAAAATGGTGGAAATTCGCCGGAAATTGCTGGGAATCGTCGCTTGGGTCGCGACTTTCTATCTGTGATGCGAAGTGTTCTGCCTTCTCTGCCTGTTTTAAAACCCGCCGGAAGACGCATAAGCTTTATGCGTCACTAGCCAAAGACACACTCTCTAAGGAAAGACGCATAATGCTTATGCGTCACTATTTAAAGACGCATAATGCTTATGCAGCACTAAACAACGACGCATGATGGTTATGCGTCACTAAACAACGACGCATGATGGTTATGCGTCACTAAACAACGACGCATGATGGTTATGCTTCTCTCCCAGAACGACGCATAACGGTTGTGCGTCACTCCCTGAGTCGGAATACAACTAAAGCTCTTCATTAAAATGGAATTCCATTAACATGCATTACCAAAAAAAGAATTTTTCCGATTTTTGGGGTTTGAATTCTAAATGTGAGACTTATTGTAGTGACCTACACCTCTTGCTAAATGCTTAAGTTCTCAGTGTTCTTGGTTTAAGCAACTCTTATTGCTATGTGGCATACTTGATTGTTGAGCATTGTGTTGTTCCTATCGTTTGCTATGATGTTGGATCTAGGACATGCTCCTATCGATGTAAAGGTGGTGTTGTGGGGATTACCTTGCTCGGTGATTCCTTTCAGTTGCGGGGCTGCTCCGTTCTCGCTGCCTCTCCTTCCTCCCTTGCTGCTCCTTTGTTCCTTGAACCTTTGGGAGTCGAAAAGTGGGAGGAAGAGGGTGGTGATGGGTGGTATTTATAGCAGAGTCCTTGGCTAGTGAGGGATGATCCTTGGGAGCTGGATTCTCCAAATCCATTTAGGGATTGCCTCCCCTTTCATATTTTCTTAATAGGCTTCCATACCTAAATTGGTGAAATTTTTGGGAGAGTGGCCCATGGCTGATCTCACTCTCTATTTTGTCACTGATGGAGGGATTTGTTTCCCCTTTTGATATCTTGATGAGCTCATTTCTCTTATGCCACTTTGTTTCTTCCTAAGCTTGGAGGAGATACTTTCTTCAAGATTTATTTCATGCTTTTCCATTTTCATGAATAAACTTTTTTCTTGAGTTTTGTTGATGGAGGAATCTAACTATTTTTGTAATTTCCTTAGGACAACTCATGCTATCTCTAGGAGACTACAAATTGACCCCTTGGCATGGAGTGTGGATCAAGAATCGAGATATATGTAGAAGGGAGTCTCAAGGAAGATTTGAGGATCTTGTAGTTGTCTCTTTTGCTCACTTTGGTTTGATGATGTAGAGTGACCTTTGTAAAGAAGTTGTACTATTTCCATTTAATCCTCACATAGGACAAGTATCCTACTACTTGTGGAAGCTAGACTTGCACCTTTGTGCATTTGGCTTCCATATTTCCTTTTTGATGAAATGTAGCTTCTAAATTTCATACACAAAAGTAGCATGTACTCCCATCTTCACATATTCACATGTATATGCATTGTAGTACTTTTTGAAGGTGACAAACATTGTACATATATTTCTTTTTGTAGTATTTTCCTTGAAATTCTTTGCTACTTTCTTTCCAAAAGTGAAGCCTTATATCTTTAATATTCCAATGAATTGGTATACCCTTTTCCTCACTTTGTATATCCTTGTACTTTATTTTCCCCAAACAAAATACTATTTTAGTCCAATATATTCAAGATCCCACAATACGACCTCACACGAAAAATTTTGCTTTACGCTTCAAAACCTGGCGTGAATTTTCGGGGCGTCACAGCCTAGCGTCCTAAACCTGGAAGAATAATTTAGATTGATTTTGATTATGTATTAATATACTCTCTTGCCCCATGTTTACTCTTGAAGCATATATTTTTTCACTTGTTTTTAAAAAATGATAATAAATACTCAATTAAAATATAGAGAGAGTAACGTAAGAGAAAAAATAATATAGAGAACTCTTCTTTACATTATTCTCTTTCAACTTTACTTTTTATCTACTTTAACTATTTATTAGCATCATTTTTTCAAAACGACTGCGAAAAATAATACTCCCTCTGTCCCATAATAGATGTCACACTTTCCTTTTTAGTTTGTTACACAAAAGGTGTCACATTTCATTTTTTGGAAAAAGTTCTCTATTACATTGATATAAATATACTATTTTCTCTCTCCACCTAACACATAAAATAACATCTCCTAAAATCTCGTGTCATTCTTCAACTATGCCATCTATTATGGGACGGAGGGAGTATCAAGTAACGTGGAATATAGAGTATGAATTGCATTAATGACATACTCCCTCCGTTCATTGTTACTTGAGTCATTTTTTGCACTCATTTTGAAAAAAATGATAATAAATAGTTAAAGTAAAGAGAGAGTAAAGTAAGAGAGCGAATAATGTAGTGAAAAGTTTCTCGTTTGTATTACCTCTCTTACTTTACTCTTTCTCCACTTTAACTATTTATTATATAATTTTTCTAAAATAAGTTGAAAAAGAAATGACTTAACTAACATGACACAAAATGTATCGATGAACCATGAAGAATTTGTTAATAAATCATAATCATGAAATGATAATGAATCCCTATACGACTTAATAATGATATATGACGATGATAACTTAAGTGACAACAGGGCTTTTCTAGTATTTACCAAGCTAAGTAGTACATGTTCGGTGATATATAGAGTAAATTTCTACTCGTTACGGTGACTAGAAAAACATTTTTATTTTGCTCGGCGATATTTGTGCAAAAAAAAATTCGGGAAGTTTGAAGAGAACCTGTTGCTTGGTAAAATTATTTAAATTAGTAAAAATCACAATAAATCTTATCGAGTAAGTTATTGGCGGTAGCATTTGAGCTAATTTAACCCCTGAATGTTAATGATATTATACCGAGTAAAGTGGGATCAACAATATTATTTACATAATTCATTAAATAAAATATATTATTGAGCAATAGAATTGTTCCATAAAATTGGAGAAAGAAGAAGGCTCTCAAAGTTTGCTTCGGTACATTATGTTTGTTGGTAAAATTCATAACTCGTGAAACTCAGCGGATTTTTTAGAGCATTTACTGACAATATTTGTTTTGTTTGATCATAGGTGTACCGAACACTCTGCCAACTGCACTATACGACACGTTGATTACAATATTTATTTTAATAATTCATAAAATGAAAAAATACCGAGGATAAAAGTAGTTGGTATAATTGTCGAAGAAGAAGACGAGAAAGTTTGTGAGCATTTACCGAGTACAAGATTACTTTATTTATTGTATTTATTTATCCGAGCAATAATTCTCTAGCAAACATGTTAATACCAAACACCATTTCCTAAGATATTATATAAACATTACAAACATCTATAAATATTAATACATAGAGTATATAAACAAATTTTTTAATGGTACGATTATTTTAAAACATTTATACTAAACGTTCCATTGAAATATTTATAGATTCTTCTCGGAAAATTCTTTTTGTGTTCCAAGGTAACAATGGCGCTTTTTTTTATTTTCCCGGAAAGTGAGCGAGGCATGTCCCTTATGTGCCAAGCGTCTTTCAATTGAATAGAATCAAGAGCTCCGAGCAGTCTAAGAATATACAATTTTCCAAATTTCACCTTCTCATCAGCTCTTTCTCTTGCTGTAAAATTGATTCACTCATGACACTTTCTTTTTTTGTTGTGATATAAGTTTACTGAATTGCTCGGTAAAGTAGTTTTGTGCTTTGGTGTTAAAAAACTTAAGGTTATGTAAATACATGAACTTTCACCGGATTTTATTTTTTTTCAAAACCATAATTTTTTAATCTTAAGGTTATGTAAATACATGAACTTTCACCGGATTTTATTTTTTTCAAAACCATAATTTGTTTTTAAATATATATAGATGAACTTACCGTTCTTATAATTTGTCGCTCGACGAGAAATTCCAGTTAAATTCTTATCCAAATAACAAATTTAGTGCTTTCTTCATTTTTCCAACTGTGCGGAGCAAACCATATCCCACATCGGAGAGTGAACAAAAGTTGCAAGCATGTATATGGGCTACCCAAACTTCATTAGTATAATACTTTTTGGGGAGTACTCTAAGAGAAAAACAATGAGGGCTTTGCACAAAACGAATAATATCATAACTATTAGAAAATTGGCTTGTAATGACACCTAAATTTGACACTAGAAAACTATTGTTCTTGCACTTCATCTATATTGTCACTTCAAGCAAGTGTAGCGTAGGTAGATGTAATAACAGTTAGGCGTAATAGAATGTGTATTATTGCACTCAAATAGCGCCATGAAATATAGCGTGTAATGTCACTTGAAAATGGCAATATATATTCTTAGACTACACTAATTTTTGAAAGAAAATTTACAAAATACCCCAATAAATATTTATTATTATAATTTCAACTGCATTTTATTGAATTTACATTTTTCTCATACAAATCTCTATAATTTATATTTTATCCTTGAAATATTTATAAATTATGTTTCAATCATTCAAATAATTATAATTTACATTTTTACTTTCAATCTACAAAATATATTAAATTATTTTCAATCATTCAACAAAATTTAATAAACAACTCATTCAAATAATATGGAAATTTTTAATAATATCTAAAGTAACAAATCATCTTACACCAATATCTTATGTGTTTAAACACAAACTAAACACAAGTGTTGGTCATCTTTTACTTATGTACAAACAATACTAGTACTAAAAGTTATTGTCCTAGTCCTCGTGTTTCCTTTGTCGATCTTCTCTTTTCCAGCTAGACCATCCCTCGCAGCCTCATCACCGTGTTTCCTCTATTGATCTTCTCTTTTCCAGTCAGCACCTTTGCCAGAACATGCCCCATATAGCAATAGCAAAACAATTCAAATACAACACCAAGTAAATGATGCTCGCAGTAACAAACATCTTCAACAATAGAGGTAAATACAATACCAATCGATCTGATATTTGTTTCCTTGAGAGTAACAGTAGTTTCTTAGTAAGTACTCATAGCCATTTTTATATGTAATTGGGTTTATGCCAATATAACTTTTAAATGCATACCTTTCATAACTCAGATTTTGCCTGTTCCCCCAACATAGATCTTCACTTTCATATCTCCCAAATGATATTGATCCCCAAAGAAAAGATTCTGCTTGTTCATCCAAAAAGAGACAAATTAAGAGAAAAGGAAACCACCAATAAACTTTTGATTATAAAGTAAATTTTGCTATTTGCTACAAAGTAAATAACAAGACTCTCTTCCAAAGACAATGTCGTCTAAAATAACCATAGTCTTGAAGCATATAAAGAAAGTTATTCATAAATGAAGTCACAAAAGATACAAAATTTCCCAAATCCACAATCATTCAAAACATGAATTATTCCAAATGCAAATAGAGTATGTATATCATTCATTTTTTTCTCCAAATCTCAAAATCTCAGCATCAGTTACACAATTAAAAAATGAGTATAAAGTATGTTGAAAGATATGAGTATTATTCATTCAACTTGTTCAGAGAATTACAATAGGTACGACTCCTTTAAATAGGCCAAGGGTTACATAAAATTGGCAAGATTTGTCATAATACTCATTCCCTAATTAATTTTTTTTCCTTGCTTACCTATTTTCTTTACTTACATATTTTCCTTTCTAACACTCCCCCTCAAGTTAAGTAATGGGATTACCGATACTTAACTTGCCCAATACCTCATGGAAGCTTCTTGCATCGACAGCTTTCGTGAGTATATCCGCCAACTGATCTTCAGATCTCACAAAAGGAAGTTCTACCGTCTTGGCCTCTATATTGTCCTTGATGAAATGTCGATCCACCTCGACATGTTTTGTCCGATCATGCTGAACTGGATTTTCAGATATACTGATTGTCGTCTTATTATCACAGAACAACTTACATGACTTCTGTGAGTTTAAGTTCAACTCAGTCATCAATTTCCTCAGCCATAGAATCTCAGTCAACCCACTCTTAATCCCTCGAAATTCAGCTTCTGCACTTGACAAGGCTACCACTTTCTGTTTTTTGCTTCTCCACGTGACAAGATTTCCTCCCACAAAGGTAAAATATCCAGCAGTTGATTTTCTGTCATTTGCGTTCCCTGCCCAATCAGCATCCGTGAATCCATGAATCTCTAAATGTCCATGATTCTCGAATAGAATCCCATGGTTCGCTGTCCCTTTTAGATATCGAACAATCCTCAGTGTTGCTTCCCAGTGAGCTACTTGAGGTGCATGCATAAACTGACTAACTACTCCAACTGAATAAGCTATGTCGGGTCTAGTGTGGGATAGGTATATCAATTTCCCAACTAAACGTTGATATCTCGTGGGGTGAGTGGCTTCAGCTCCTTCAACTATCCGCAGACCATGATTCTGAACCATAGGAGTATCTGCTGGCTTACAGTCCAGTAGTCCTGTCTCGGTTAATAAGTCAAGTACATATTTCCTCTGACTGATGAAGATCCCCTTATTTGACCTTAGCACTTCTATACCCAGAAAGTACTTTAGTAATCCCAAGTCCTTTATTTCAAACTCTGCAAACAAATTCTTCCTTAGCTTGCTTATTTCCTCTTCATCATCTCCCGTGAGAATCATGTCATCTACATAGATGATGAGGCATGTAATCTTTCCTTCTCTTTTCTTCAAGAATAATGTATGATCAGAGTTGCTTTGTTCATACCCATACTTCTTCATTGCCTCAGAGAATCTCCCAAACCAAGCTCTAGGTGACTGCTTTAGCCCATATAGTGTTCGTTTTAGTTTGCAAATCTTTCCTCCTTCGAAATCTCCAACAAATCCAGGTGGTGGCTCCATGTAAATGGGCTTCTTCAGTTCCCCATGTAAGAATGCGTTTGTCACATCGAACTGATGTAGTGGCCATTCCCTGACTGCCGCTATTGAGAAGAGCACTCGAATAGTACTCATTTTTGCTACCGGTGAGAATGTTTCAGCATAATCAACTCCATAAGTCTGAGTGTATCCTTTGGCCACAAGTCTCGCCTTATACCTTTCAATCGACCCATCTGGCCTTCGTTTGATAGTGAAGACCCATCTGCATCCCACAGTTCAAACTCCATCAGGTTTAAGACATACTTCCCATGTATTGTTCTTCATCAGAGCCTGCATTTCTACTAGCATTGCTTCTCGCCAGTGAGCAATTTTCATAGCCTCCTCGGCCGTATATGGGATTTCTTCTTCTTAGTAAAGTGCTGCTTCAAATGTCCTAGCCATCTCTGTTAGATTTGCTTTAGCCAGATTCGCCATAGAATATCGGCTTCTACTAATCCTCTCAGGACTGTATCTCTTAGCCGGGACCCCACGAGTAGTTCTGTTGGGGAGTATATAGCGGCCGGTATCACCATCAATTGCTGCATTCCCATTCTCATCTACACCAAAAGTGTCAGGAGTAATAACTGTATTATCTGAGCTAGTTTCAGGAATTACCTCGGATATCACTGGAGGAGGACTCGATTCAGGCGTAGGCGGTTGAGGAGGCTCTACAGCAGATGTGACTGACTCGGCAGTGACACTAGCTTGTTCTGTTGGTTCCACGTTTGAGCTACTTGGATGTGGCATCGGAAAACTGAGGGGTCCAATTTTATCACACTCCCCCTGAATAGCACTCCCCCCTGACCCCGAGGTTGGGTGTGATAGAAGTATTCACTTTCTAGAAAATGACAATTCATGGTTGTTATAACCTTCCTAGACCCCGGGTGATAGCATCGATAGACCTTCTGATTTACCCCATACCCCAAAAAAACACATTTTATTGCACATGCAGAAAATTTTCCTCTTTCGTGTTTCGGTACATGCATATAAACGGAACAACCAAAGATTTTGAGCGGAAGTATGAGAGGTGGGGGAATATCAGTAAGGGATGCGAGAGTCTGCAAAGAAGTTTTCATACCCAAAATTTTTGTAGGCAAACGATTAATCAGGTAGACAGCAGTGGCAACAGCTTCGGGCCATAAAAATTTAGGAACATTTGAGTAAAAAAACAGGGCTCTCGTGACCTCTAGGATTATCCCATTCTTTCGTTCAGCTACACGATTTTGTTCAGGAGTGTAAGGACAAGTAGTTTGATGAACTAACCCATTTTCTTTAAAAAAATCAGTCATGTCTTTGTTAACAAATTCCCTACCATTATCGGTTCTAAGAATTTTGATCGTGGTTTGGAATTGTGTCTGGATCATTGTAAAGAAACGGGTAAATTTTTCAAAAACGTCAGATTTATGCTTCAAAAAATATACCCAAGTCAATCTAGTGCAGTCATCCACAAAAATGAGAAAATATTTAAAACCATGATCACCAACAATAGGAGCTGGACCCCAAACATCGGCATGCACTAGAGAAAAAATAGTCTTAACACGAGTATCACTTGATCTAAAGGATTGTCTGTGGTTTTTTGCCAAAACACAAGATTCGCAAGTAATATCCTTAAAATGGGAAAACTTTGGAAAAAGCAATTTTAAATACCCCGAAGATGGATGCCCCAATCTGCGGTGCCACAACCAAGCTTCCCGATTTGCAGATCCGTGAGCAAGCATCGCGGTGCCACCTTGTTGAGTAATCTCATCCACATACTCCCTCCGTCCCCGAATAAGAGTCGCTAATTTCCTTTTTGGGCCATCCCCCATTAAGAGTCACTCTTCATTTTTACCATAAATGGTAGTAGGTCCCACATTCCACTAACTCACTCCACTCACATTTTATTATAAAATCAATATAAAAAAGTGGGTCTCATATTCCACTAACTTTTTCAACCAACTTTTCTATACATTTCTGAAAACTCGGGCCCGGTCAAACAATGACTCCTATTAGGGGACGGAGGGAGTAATAAAGACCTTGACGCTCAGTGTCACGCCCAATTATCCTCCTCGTCCTGATATCCTGTAATACACTGAAATTTGGAGGCATTAGTAACGTACAGTTTAATTTTTTCGTCACGTAGCTGATAGACATAAGTTTATGAGATAATTTGGGCACATAGAGGCAATTTGTAAGCTTCAGAGTTGGGGATATTTCAATGGTTCCACTCCCACCCACAGCGGTCAACTCTCCATCGGCAGTTTGAATTTGGCTTTTAGTTGCCCCATTAAATTCACAAAAATCTTTCAGATCGTAGGTCATAGTATCAGTTGCCCCACAATCAAAAATCCACTCACTCTCCTTAGGGTCAATTTTACTTTGGGCAATGCATCTAATAGGTATATTTTCCAAGGGTGCAAAACGATTTGGGCTTAAGACGGAACTTTCAGACAGTTTTGGGGTCAAACGTGGAATATAATTTTTCTGGGGTCCTAACTGTAATTTACCAGGGTCATATTGCATATATTCTGAACTATAAGGACCAGAAATTAAATTACTCCGTTCGGGTTTATTCTGAAAATCAAATTGGGGATCGGGGTTTCTCAACCCCAATCCGTTACCTCCATATGACCCGCCTCCTTTCTTCTCCACGAAGGCTGCCTCGTCGGGCCTGCCGCCTCCACCCGGTTGAGGACAGGTATCTCCTGCTCTCCCACGGGTGTTAGTCATCTCTCTATTCCCTGCTCCTTGCAGAAATAATCCGCCTCCATCTTCGACTCCGATGGCTAATCGAGCTTTAGCCTTTTGATTTTCATCCCACCATTCCGGAAATCCAACGAGGAGGAAACATGTATCTCGAGTATGTCTTTGTTTTCCGCAATGAGAGCACCAAAATTTTGATTTGTCGGGTTTGAAACCGCCTTGGCGATTGGGCTGTTGCGCGGCGGTTCGTCGTGGTGGATGTTTTGGTCGCGGTGGTGGCTGGTTTCTGACGGCGAACCCGTGTCCGACTTGGCCCGATGATGATCCATCATTGATTGCGCCGGTCTGGAGATCGATGTCTGCTGCCGGCATGATTTTCAGCCGCATAGCTTCTCGTTTTACCAGACCGTATGCGGTCTCGGTTGAGGGCAACGGGGTTTCCTTGAGAATATCCCTTCGGATCCCGTCATATCTTGCATTCAAGCCTGTTAGGAATTTGAACAGCCGTCTTGTTGCTACATACGTTCGAAGTTGGCTAATCCCCTTGTCGCAGCAATCCACAGGTTGATGTTGGCATCGGTCAATTTCGACCCAGATTCCGTGGAAATGTCACCAATATGTTTCTAGCCCATGTTCCCCTTGCACGATTCGGCCTGCCTTTTCCTCTAGATTGTACAACAGATATGGATCTGCAGTACTTTCGAATGTAGTTTGTAGGCTCTCCCATAGAGCTTGCGCGGTTTGGTGATGTGCAAAGTCGACAACAATTTCTGTTTCGACGTTGTCAATTATCCATGAGAACACTGTCATATCGGCTTCCTCCCATTCTGTGTACCCCTTCATTCCAGGTTCCGGCGGTTGCGGTGTACCGGTGATATACCTGTTTGCTCGTCTTCCCACGATGGCTACTCTCATCAGCCGTTTCCATAGGGGATAATTCATCCCGTTGAGTTTAACGGCTAGAGTAACATTCTTACTCATCTTTAATCGTGTCTCCTCCATATTTGGTTTCTCTTCATCGTCTGACATGTTGCAGGTTGAAAATAACTGCCTTCTTGGTCGGGAAATGTATTAGGCTATGATGATTTTGTTATGAGCCTTTGCTCTGGTACCATGTTGAAAGATATGAGTATTATTCATTCAACTTGTTCAGAGAATTACAATAGGTACGCCTCCTTTAAATAGGCCAAGGGTTACATAAAATTGGCAAGATTTGCCATAATACTCATTCCCTAATTAATTTTTTTTCCTTGCTTACCTATTTTCCTTATTTACGTATTTTCCTTTCTAACAAAGTATAAACTATAAACCCAACAACTCACCATCTTTATATGCACAACGTGATCCAGCCTCCAAAAAAAATATTATGATCAATTCATAAAATGCTTAGAAAACGTAAAGCAAATCCCAAATCATCAGGTTTGAGTGGTTCCATTTCTTAATCTTTCCAAGCATCTGAAACGCCACAGACAAAAACAAAAACCGAATATTTATTCAATTCAGCCCTGCAAAAATTCTGAAAACGTATAGAAATTACAACTGCAAAAATTTCCCTTATAATCGAATTAGAGTTATAGAATGGCGACTTGTCAAAATTTCTTCTCCTTCTTGACTTGCCAACTATCTGTGGTTTCTAGGGTGGGTGAATTAGAACTGGATTTTCATCTCAATTAGGTTTTCCTATTGCCGCTATTTCTTTATTTCTGAAACTAGATGTATTAAAATTTAAAAATTGGGGTGCGTTAGGGTGACACCAGTCTTAAAGTGACAACTTGACAACAACGTAGCATGCAATCTACGATACATAGGCAAGTAACTCGGCATATGGTTCCAAGCAATGTGCGATACGAAATCAGAGCACTATAGTGAAACCATAATTAAAATGACAATCTTGGCAATCAATCTGCTGTACATAGGCAAGCAATCTATGATATATAGGATAGAAACTCGGTATATGGTTCCAAACAATCTGCGATACAAAAATGAGATAATCAAGCAATCTGCGATACATAAGCAAGCAAGCCTGCCACATGGCAAGCTAAGATTGAATGTGCCTCTAAATCTAAGTGTCCTCATTGGTGGTATGTTGTTATTTTAAATATGGTTGTCATTTTAATACAATCCTTTAAAAACTAGTCCGAAACTTCATAAGTACTGGACTTTAAAAAAAGAGTGAACTGCACAAAAGGGCCCTAACTTTTCGCTGTGTAACAGCAGATGCCCCTAACATTTAAAAATCCTATCACAGGTATCTAACAAAATATATAATCACAAATCGTGTATATTTTGCCATTTTCCGGATGAAAATGCCCAAATGGGCTGAAGGGCAGTTTAGACAATTTACCCACTAAACCTGCACCCTATGCTGGACATAGCCTGCATGTGTAAGTCCTGTCTTGTCAAACAGAATAGTAATTTCCATTCTCCTATTTTCTTTCATCTTTCCCTCTCTCTCTAAATGATCTGCATTCGACAATGCCGTATAAACACTCTGTTTCTTTCATATTTCATTTTCGTTGGCTTTCATATTTCCCTCTCTGAATATAATAGGCGATTTTATGTTGTTCGGCATCTGGGAATTTAGGGGATTGCATTTGTTGGCAGAAAGTTCGGCATCTGGAATTTAGGGGATTTCATTTCTTCGGCATCTGGAATTTAGGGGATTTCATCTGGATTTCGCTGAATTTAGGGTATCCACAAGGGTTTAGGCGATTTCATATGGAATTTTATTTTGCAATTGTTGGTTGATTTTTTTTGTTGTAGGGTTACTGTTGGGTATCTGAAAAACTAATTTGCAATTCTTGGTCGAATGTAATGGTTGTAGGGTTACAGTAGGGGCATCTATAAAATTTTGCAATTCTTGGTTGAAGTTTATAGTTGGGCGGAATTATGATTTCAGTTTTTGAGCTATATGCTATCTTTCGGTGAAATTGCATTGCTGATTTGAATTTGTATTGTCGAATTGAATTCAGGTCGTGTTGCAATGTCTTCTTCTTCTTCTTCTTATTCTTCTTCTTCTTCTTCTCAATCTTTCGGTTCAAGCTTCAATTGGAATTGGCCTCATCCCGAAACTGTGAATTGTAATCACGATCTTGAGGGTGAGCTTGTGACATCTAGGACGACTGCTAACCCGGGTAGACGTTACTATTGATGCCCAATATGGAAGGTTAAAATCATGAATTTTGTTCATTTTTCCATTAATTTTGTTGGCAGAAAGATTAATGAGAAAGTATTATGTAGGAAGATGATTGCAAGTTTTTTCGATGGAGTCTATCCCCAAGCCAAGACAGTTACTTTCAGAGAGTGAAACTTGAGCGAGACCAATTCGAATTTGAACTTCGAGCCAAATCGCTACTTGAAGGTGTTCTGCAAGAGAAATTGCGCATGAAAATTGTGGAGTTTGAAGCCTTGAAGTTACAACTGGGCATGAAAACTGAAGAGTGTGACACATTGGCGCTAACAATTGGTAAAACGGCAACAACTCTCCGAATGTGACGCATTGACGCAACAATTGGTAAAAATCACAATCTTGTTCTTATGTATTGTAATTTTTCTACTGTTATAACAAAGCTATGTCGTGTTCACTCCTTCATTATCTTCTGATGTTGATTGATTACGTTTTGTTTTCATCTATGCCTGAAATCACGAATGAGGTTACTCGACTATGACTGAAATCACAAACTATGTACACCAATGAATACAAACCGACGAAGTCCTCTTTGACTTTTAAATGCCTGATGTTGATTGATTACTTTTTGTTTTCATCTATGCCTGAAATCACAAATGATGTTTCTCAACTATGACTCAAATCACATACTATGTACAAAAATGGATACAAACCGATGAAGTACTCTTTCAAATGCCTGATGTTGATTGATTACTTTTTGTTTTCATCTATGCCTGAAATCACGAATGAAGTTTCTCAAATATGACTGAAATCACATACTATGTACAAAAATGGATACAAACCGACGAAGTACTCTATCAAATGCCACCAAAATATATCATGATATCATTTCCACCAAAATACTAGAGTAATTTGTTACAAACTAGTCCGTCACATACATAACATACATATCATATCATCACTGCCATCAAAATATATCAACACTGCCAGAAAATATTGTTCACCCATCCCAAACAAACACAAAGTTTTAAGATTAAGTAAGTCACGTCAATCTTGATCACCGCAGCGGCCGCTTCGCTGAGGCTGAGTCCGGGTCCGAGTCCTTGATACCGGATCCGAAACATTAGGCTGCAACAATTAATAGTATAGTAAGTATATATGGGAAACACTGTGTACAAGTAGAGGATGTAGGTGCAGATGCTTATTGCATAGTACCTCTTGGCGTCGGCGATTGTTTGACGACTCAGGCAAAGTACTCTCACCATGTTCACGCGACCCGTTGTGCTGCGAAGTCTCCCCAACTTGAGAACGGGCATCTGTCCGAGGATCATTGCTGCATGTCCTCCTATTATGACCTTCTTGACCGCACCGACGACATTTCATCACGAAGGTGAGATGCAATGACTCACCTCCGTCCGCATGAAGATGAATCTGGGGCTCCTCACGTCTCAGTTTCTTCGGCCTACCACGCTGTCGCTTTGACCTCGGGGGTGCCAGTTCCACCGCACAATCAGAAGTAGTCTTGGGCCAATTGTCCACTCCATTGATGGGGTAAAGGACATTATCGTACAACATGATCATTGTTGACTTCAAATAATAGCGGGAAATGAATCGCGTCACGTCGTCACTCTTCATGTTGATTGTTGCGATAGCATTAGTGCACGGGATTCCGGTTAGCTGCCACAATCTACAGGAGCATATAAAATCGCGCATGGTGACAACATATTGGCCAGACGGCCCAGTTACTTGGTACGAAGATTGTCCGTTCCATGTAGCCCTCCACGATGAAGCCCGCGCGTACCACTTATCAACAAGCTCCTTGATAACAGGAGGGACTGCGTGATCATAGCTTTTGATCCACTGGCCTCTGATCTGAATTCTTTCCATTTGACTTGTTCGAATGTCCTCCAACATGTTGATAATTGCTTTCTCTCGAGCCAATGCAATCTTCGAATTGAATGCCTCACAAATGTTGTTGAGGAGCACATCACAACAAGTGTGTGGAGAGAAAAATGCCTTGACCCACTTTTCTTTGCGAGCAACTCGAGAAAGCCACTGATGTTTGGGGATACTCGGTCTGCAAAGCATCTATCTTGTCCACATAATGTTTGAGGGTGGTACTCGAGGCAATCTCCCATAACTGGTCTTTGAAATTTTCTCTGACAAATCTCTTCTTGAAATTGTTGTATATGTGCTGAACACAGAAGTGATGCTCGCTCTGTGGGAATTCCTCAACAATCAACTTTGCAAGGCCCTGATGCAACACAACAAAACAAAAATTACCACAAAATCACAGTTCTAGTACATAATGTATTGATCAAATCACATACCAAGTACATTATGTAATATTGAAATCACGGCAGCCATACCTTTTGTTGGTCAGACATAAACACATATCGTGGGCCATTTGCATGCAAGTTAAGGTCATCAGACAAGTACTCCACGAACCACTTCCACTGGACATAACTCTCAGCCTCAGTCACAGCCCAAGCAATCGGTCACCAGCCATTGTTGGGATCAATCCCCATTGCTGTCATGAGCTGTCCTTTGTACATCCCTCGCAAGAAACAAGGGTCGAAGAAGATAATTGGCCGACATAACTGCTTCCATCACTTTTTCAATGGTCCTAGACAGCAGTAGAACCTCAGGAATCTCGGACCTACGGCGCCAGAATCCCTCGTATTCTCATAATGTATATGTATGCTAGAATCAGGGTGCGTCCGCTTCAATTCGGCTTTGTAGTAGAACAAGTTTCTGTATTGGGTTGCCGCAGAGCCGAATATGTCGTCCAATGCGTGTTCTCTGGCCCGATATGCCTTCATCCTACCTATCTTCAGGCCAAAATCTTCATCGACACACTGTCGTATAGCTGCAAGTGGAATGTGAGGGTTGGCTTTGATCTTCTCCATATAACGCTCACCTAGCCACTTTGCCGTCAGCCACTTCGAATCCAACACCTGTGAGCATGTGTGCGCGTGATCGCGTTGCATAGTCATCACCACGTAATCCTGACCGTTGTGTATTTCGTGCTTCCTCAAGTACACATACCACTCACAGCCTTGCCCTTTACAAGTCGCACGAAGTTTGTCATCGTCATTTCTTTTCACGTGCACCCGCCTTCTGGTCATTATTGCGTACTGTCTCAACACGTCATAGAAGAAATCTCTATGCTTAAAAACATCACCAGACTTCCACAACGGAAGCTCATTACTCTCGAGCTTTAATAGGGTAAACTTTATGCCTCTCTTCTTCAAACCCTCCAAATCCTCAAGGTCATCAATATCTTGTAGCTCTTCGGCACAATTGGTTTCGGTTTGTCAAGCTCTTCAATGACCACCGGGGGTTTTTTACAAGTGTTCACAAATTTTAGAAACTCCTCCGCTTCTTCCTTTCGCTTCTTGAGCAAGGCGGCCGCCTCTGTCATCTCCACGAGATAAATGTGAACTAGCTTTGTGCTAGTAGCCGCGACTTCGAGAAAAGGGGCCAGATGTGGATCGTCAGTAATGGGCAGCAATGGACCTCCTATTTCCACGCCCATACAACCATAACTGTACCTTAGATGAACGTAATAGAACTCATAGATGATTTTCCTATTGTACCCCAATCGCAATACCATGCTGGAAAGATCTAAGAGCTCGAATTGGCGAATCCAGCAATAGTCAAAGAATGTCAATTGCCCCCCAACATACTTCTTCTGTCCATTGATTTAAGATTGACCCTCCGTGATGAAAAGTGACGGAAAACATCCCGGCACGGTCCCGTGTTAGGGTTTGTATATAGTTAGAAAAATTCCAAATTTAAACCAACAAATTTCACATATCTAGTCCTAAATCATAGTCAAAACAATTTCCCAAACGCGACGACATCAAAACAATTTCACAAAACCTCCCAATTTTCAGAGCCCTAAATCACAGTCAAAATCGCTTGCTTGGAATTTTAAATTTGAACTTACTATATTCTTCTTCTGGAACAAAGAAATCTAGCCGAGGATCGCGAATGCTCCATGTTTCTGGATCTACGTCGATTATCTCCGGTCCTTGACCCCTTCTACCGTATCTAGGTGATGCCGGAGGTGATGGTGACAAAGACGATGGCGTTGGCGGCTTCTTTTTGCGCCTTGAAGAACTACGGCCGGAGGACGCTCCAACGGAACTTCGTCTCCATTTTGGAGGCATTGATGAAAATGGCGTGAAAGGCAGCAGTGTTTTCCAAGAATGAGAAGAAAATTGTGGTGAGATAGGGTTATGCCTGAAGAAAATGATGAAGTGAAAGTGGATTGGAGGTAAATAAGAAAGAGAAGCAACCGCCCAAGTGTTTTGGCAAATTGGCAAAATTTTAGAAATTGCAATGCAGGTCTGAAGCGTCGGAAGATAATAGGGGAAAAAAGACATGCTTTTCTGTCACATCAATTGCTTTTCGCCATCACGTCAACAGGTCAAGCAGCAGCCAATGCAGTGGCGGCCATACAAAAGGGCGATTTTGCCCTTCCAAGCCCTGAGGGTGTTATGGTCCGAAAAAATACGATTTGTGATTATATATTTTATTAGATACTTGTGATGAGATTTTTAAATGTTAGGGGCCTCTGCTGTTACACAGCGAAAAGCTAGGGCCCTTTCGTGCAGTTCACTCTTAAAAAAATACGCGTCTATATTTATGCCTTACACTTATAAAAAGTGTATATTGTACTATCATAAAATAATAATATAAGTATTTAAGTTATTTAATAAAGATATCACTATATTTTACAGAAATAATAATCATCAATTTTTTAAAAATAGTTTTCACACTACTAACTTATTTCAACTATATATATATATATATATATATATATATATATATATATATTAGCCCATATTTATGGTGATAACCTAATAACCTATCATTCTATGGACGAAATATATCATTTTATAAAATAGAATATCATTTTATGGATTAAAAGTATCATTCTATGCATGCTGAAAAAATATCATTTTTAGTAAAATGATATTTTTGACCAATAAAATGATAGGTTATTAGGTTATCACCATAAATATGGTTATCATTTTAACGCACCCCTATATATATATATATAGGGTAGTGATCAAGATATAACTAATCTTAAGTGTATAACTAGAGAACAAATCTCAGCCACACATCTTAATACTCCAAATTAATCCTATAGCTTAAACAAACTTTCAGATTTTTTTGAAAAAAACTTGTCCAAGGGCATTTTGGGAACTCAATACATGAATGTGAATATGCCAAGTGACTGTCGGGCTCGGTTGTGACCCTCCGCCTCCCCGCCGCCGCCCACTCCGACGCCTTCTCAAACGGCTCCACCGCCGCCGTCTGTGGTGATCTCGTCGACTTCTTCGGGTCTGGCGCTGTATGCATAGTCCGTCGGTGGCTGTACCTCTACGTCGGACTCACCGGGATCAACGTCGGCACAACGCGATCAGCCCTCCAGGGGGCGCCTTATCTAGGAAGCATCAACGTACGCCGCCTCGTCCTCCAACTGCGTCAGGTGGCCGAAGCGAGGAGTGGGGATTCCGGCGGTCAGCTCTGCCCGTGTCGGACAATTTGGCGTACATGGATAGCAGCGAGTTCGATACGGTGAAATCTGATGTGAAGCCGAGTTTGACGACGTTGCAGTGGAGATGGCGGCCGAGAATGCGGGGAGATTGGGAATGGGTGCATGCTTTGGTGATGGAGGGGACGAGAAGACGGTGTCTGTGGTTAATTGGGAATGTTCCTTTAAATTATAAGTATGTAATCATTAACAAGCAATATTAATAAAATAAAAATAGTAGTAAGAGAAAAATTAGTCCTTATTTTTCATGACTTTTGAGGCCAGATTCAATTGTACCCATGATTAATCTGTAGATTATGTTATAATCATGACAGCTTGTATATTGATGGCTCTTAGAAAGTGTAACAAATTAAATGAGGTTACAAAACACATCACTCTTAGGCATGATTTTACTTCACTCTCGTTTACAAAACACATCAGAATAAGAGTGATGTGTTTTGTGAACAAGAGTGAAGTGTTTTGTGAACAAGAGTGAAGTAAAATCAGAATAAGAGTGATGTGTTTTGTGAACAAGAGTGAAGTGTTTTCTGAACAAGAGTGAAGTGTTTTGTGAACAAGAGTGAAGTAAAATCAGAATAAGAGTGATGTGTTTTGTGAACAAGAGTGAAGTAAAATCAGAATAAGAGTGATGTGTTTTGTGAATAAGAGTGAAGTGTTTTCTGAACAAGAGTGAAGTAAGATCAGAATAAGAGTGATGTGTTTTGTGAACAAGAGTGAAGTAAAATCAGAATAAGAGTGATGTGTTTTGTGAACAAGAGTGAAGTGTTTTCTGAACCAGAGTGAAGTGTTTTGTGAACAAGAGTGAAGTAAAATCAGAATAAGAGTGATGTGTTTTGTGAACAAGAGTGAAGTAAAATCAGAATAAGAGTGATGTGTTTTGTGAACAAGAGTGAAGCGTTTTCTAAACAAGAGTGAAGTAAAATCAGAATAAGAGTGATGTGTTTTGTGAACAAGAGAGAAGTAAAATCAGAATAAGAGTGATGTGTTTTGTGAACAAGAGTGAAGTATTTTCTGAACAGGAGTGAAGTGTACTCAGAAATGATGTGGAGGAATTGGCGAAGATGCCGTTTTGATGAAAAGCTGTTGTCGTTTACTCATTTTTCATTTTTTAAATCCATTTTTCTGTCCCACAAAAGCATTATTTTACTTCACTCTCGTTTACAAAACACATCACTCTTAGGCATGATTTTACTTCACTCTTGTTTACAAAACACATCACTCTTGGCATGATTTTACTTCACTCTTGTTTACAAAACACATCACTCTTGGCATGATTTTACTTCACTCTTGTTTACAAAACACATCACTCTTGGCATGATTTTACTTCACTCTTAGGCATGATTTTACTTCACTCTTGTTTACAAAATACATCACTCTTAGGCATGATTTTACTTCACTCTTGTTTACAAAACACATCACTCTTAGGCATGATTTTACTTCACTCTTGTTTACAAAACACATCACTCTTAGGCATGATTTTACTTCACTCTTGTTTACAAAATACATCACTCTTAGGCATGATTTTACTTCACTCTTGTTTACAAAACACATCACTCTTATTCTGATTTTACTTCACTCTTGTTCACAAAACACATCACTCTTATTCTGATTTTACTTCACTCTTATCATCTGCTTAAAATCCAGCTAGTCAATTGATCAAACACCTTCTAGCATCAGCATTTACAAATTTCTCTCTGATCAAATAAATAATTAAGAATGAAAATTTAGCCGAATTAGAAGAGGATGAACTTCAATTACTATTATTACAAGAATTTCCGTAGCTCAATTCGCCGTATTTATAGCTGAAACCGATCGCTGCCTTTGTTCGGGCAAATTCTAGCTTTGATGAACAGAGCTCCGAATTCTTCAATAATTCTTGAATTCACATACAACATTCAGCAACCTAAGAGTAATTAAACTCAATTTCGAGCCGGAATTCTCATACCGGATGATGATTCCGGCGAGCAGCGACTTGTCGATCACCGTCTTCAGCTTCACATTCTTCGGCCCGGTCAGCTTCTGCGCGCGCTTCGCGATCTCTGCCAGATGCTGCGGCTCCAGCTCCACCACCGACGCCACTGTCGCCACCTCCGTCTCCGACAGCCGGTTCGCGATCAGCTCGAACTCCGCCGCGATCTCCTTGATCAGATCCACTCGCTTCATGTCCGTGAAGTTAACCTTCAAATAAAGTAAAAATTTACATAATCTAATTTTTTTGTGCAATGACCATTATACCCCACATTGTTATTGTGAAGTAAATTTGTGATAGAGGGAACTAATTTCTCCTTAAATTAGAAAATTAACCCTAGCCCTTGATTTTGTTGATCTTGTGGTTGTGATTTGTTCTCTAGTTATTTGGTTAAGGGGTGTTTGCCATAGATCATTACCCTATATATATATATATATATATATATATATATATAATATATATATAGGAATGTATTCATTTTCTTTTTGTATCTTTTGTTCTTTGATCTTCTTAATCTCAGCCCCACGATTTTGTCATCAGACGGTTAGATTGGTGCCACGTGTCATTTAATAATGCAGATTTTCAGTTGAATAATGCACACCGACTAATAATGCACCATTATAGTGTAATAATGCGAATTTTCAGTTGAATAATCACACCGACTAATAATGCACCATTATAGTGTAATAATTCAGATCATCTAGACCGTTGATGAATGAGATCTAACGGCCCATATTAAGAAAAATAAATGATCTAAGGAATGAATAGGAGAATAACGCTCCCACATATATATATATATCTTTGCCATATAATTTTAGAAGAATTATTATTTGTTTAAAATAAATTTATAAATAAAAAGTACCGCAATTTAGGTGAATACTGGTATTATTTTTAAGTTAAACCATATTTTACGTTAAATACCAAAATTTGTTTTACTTATATAATCAGTATTTTTTAATAAAATTAGTTTATAAAATTACGTGTGTGATTTTATAATCATAGAATTGTAACACACATGATAAGTGTAAGTATAAGAGTCTTTTTATGGCATTTATTTTGATATGTAATATAAGTATTTGATATAAATGCTGCAAAAGGATGGTGTGGCGATAGAATATTTGTGATGTCACCTTCTGTAAAGTGCCATAAGTAAAGTGTAAGGATATCCCATTTTTCTAGTAGTATACTAATGTGGATTTCGGGTGTGCACCACCGATCCCCATCACCAACAACAGACATTTCACCTTTAGCTTATGGGGTTGATATGTTAGCATCAGGTAGATAGCAATATATCATTCGTAAGGTGGCTCGAAATTGTTGTTAGAAAAAAAAATTAAAAGGACACAAGTCTGTTTATTCGGTTTGCATAATCAAATGTACTAATAAGGAAATATATCTTCTTCATATATGTTTATTTCTCACACGATACATGATACATGATACAT
The DNA here is from genome assembly GCF_004379255.2 of Salvia splendens. NCBI lineage: Eukaryota > Viridiplantae > Streptophyta > Magnoliopsida > Lamiales > Lamiaceae > Salvia > Salvia splendens. The sequence goes on from NW_024598618.1 coordinate 24,842, forward strand.
GGTACACATATACACATAACAGTACTATTGTATAGGAAATATGAGACAGAGAATTGAAGTATGCAATGTACATACAATTATTTAGTTACTTTATTATGAGACGTTGCACATGGAATTAATTATAGGAACTTGGAATATGGTCTCTAATTTGTTGGAGTCTAACCAACAGTAGGAACACTCTCAACTATTCCCTTAGAGTCCACAAACACCAAAACTCGATCACAAAGGATAGCCGTAACGTAATTATCACCCGGTTTGATTACAACTGCATCAACCGAAGGGTTTTCCTTTTCGATAGTAGCCACAGCGGTGTCTCCGGCCACCCCTACGAGCTCCGGCCATGAGCTCTTGCCAACATCTGCATCGAAATATCAAGTCATTTAGGTCTACAGTTATTATCTCAAAACACGAATATGATGCAATTACAATATATTAAGAACGTTATAATAATACTCACTTCGTCCCTCTATAGTAGATGTGTTTCTTTTCGACAAGGAATTTAATAAATTGTGTTAAAATGAGTTAAGTGCAGAGATAATAATATAAGAAAGGAAAAAGATAGAACGATGAAGAGAAAATAAAGTAAAAGATAGTAAAACAAGAAAGAAGAAAAAATTTGTCTTTTGCCAAAAGAAAAATGTCTTAGTTAAAGTGGGACAACCCAAAAAAGAAATACTTATACTCAGCTACGCTACATAGTGACAGAGAGAGTACTTGTCACGTACCTGGACAAAATTCAGACATCTCTGTATTTCTATATATCTCCTTTGTTTGTGTTTTTTTAGTACTATATGGAATGGAGTTGGATGGTTATGCTTTAGTTATTTATAGGGCAAAAGATGATGATGTTGCTTGTCGTGTGATTTTAAAAGATATATCAAAGTCTTTTGTTTTTTAAATAAATGTTGAAAAGTAATAGCCGCTGCATGCCATTGAAAAGTATAATGCATGATCAATGAGATTAAGTTGACAACAAAAATTTCATAAATCCAGCTAGATGGATATTAATCATCGTCAACATATATATGGATAATATTGTAAGGAAAAGAAAAATAATTCATGACGGCCGTAATATGAATTCTTGTTACAAATTTAAGATCACATTACTTAAAAGAAAATGCTCATATACAGTCGTAAGTGCGAAGCATTGCTAATAGTTTTTGTGAGAGTTATAATTGTTTAATGAATCTATAGCATCGGTTGCGTTAAAGGCAAAACATCTCCTTAAATGCAAAACGTAGAATAAAAAGTAATAGGTCATATAAAAGAACACCAAGACATTTTTACTTCATTACAGGAACTTTGAGTTTTAAGATTAACTAGATGTCTAAAAATGACCTTAATAATTTTAAAATCCAAATTTCATATATAAAAAACGAATTAACAATAACTTTATATGTTGTCTTATAATTATCTATTTTATTAATTCTCCATTTGAAAATAGTTCTGTATTGATCACAACCTCTATTGTATAGTCGGATTTCTAACATTACAGTGAAAACCTTTTAAATTGATATTAGGGTATATTAGTCAAAAGATAGAATGCGATTTGGAAAAAAAACAATCCCCGTAGAAATAGATCATTAGGGAATGATACAAGTTTTAATTTATAACTGGTAAAGTGAAAAAGTAGAAAAAGTATTGCAGTAGTAATATAGTGGATGGTGAAACCTATAAATGATAAATGTTTTCATAAATGGATGTAGACCATTTTTATGAGACGAACGAACAAAAAATTGAGCCTCTCTCTATGAAACGGATGAAATATAAAATATTATAGCAAATAAATATTATGTCCCAAAATTGTGATCCTTTAAAAAAATACTCCCCCGTTTACCTAAAATTAGAAATTCTTTCCTTTTAATTTCATTTCCGAAAAATAGAAACTCTCCAATTTTATGAAATGAACACACTAATTCAACTACTTTTTGTCTTTCTCTCTCTTACTTTATCCATTTTTCCGCTTAAAATCTCTTACTTTACTAATTTTGCATTAAAACTCGTACCGTTTCCAAGTTCCTATTTTTAAGGAACAGAGAGAATAAAGAGAGAATAATAATGATTAAAACTTACAAACAACCAAACAAAAATAAATGGAAGTCGTATCATTGCCTAGCTAGCGCCCTAACCTTGGAAGAAAATTTAGATTGATTTAATTGTGTAACTTATTTGAAAATATTGCGTTATGATATATAGTTATATTTTAAATTCTAAAATAAATAGACCTAAAAATCATTAAATATGCGATGAATTGACTATTCAAATTAAAATGCATCTCAATCGAAGTTTTTTGAAGTTATTGAAGTTTTTTTTATTTATTCAAGATTTTTGGGATATTTGAAAGGTGCCTTGTAGTATAATTATATTAGGCCGTCAGAAACTTTTAACCTAACAAACAGTCTTTAGAGTTTTGCAGCCATTTTTTTTGAGAAATCACAAACCTTGTACACATCATGCGTGTTCTTATTCTCTTTTATTTTTTTAGGAACTAAATTTGAATTTATAATTGCACGTCAAATGGCACTACGAAACAATCAAGTTTTAATGAGTAAATGTGAAAACGCAGTTACCTGACATTTTTATGTATAGACGAAAATGTGGAAAACATAACAAATTCAACTTTCAAAATCCTCAAAGTCTTAGGTAGTTCACGTGGGATTTTTGACGATAAAAAATACTTCCCTTTGTAATAGATGCGTTTCTTTTCGGCACGGGTTATAAAATAAGTTATCTTAAGTGAGGTAAGTAAATGAATAATAAAATAGAAAATGTTACATGTGTGTGATGCAACGGGTTTAGTCGAGGGTGTACATGAGCATTCGTGAGGACTCGTATGCATGGGATTATTCACACCCAAGAATCGGTTGAAGGTTGGGTATATAAGCTCACAACTTCACATTCATAAGTGAGTTCAGTTGTAACAGAATCTCGATTCATTCAATCAAGTGAGAGCGAGTAAAACAACCGAGAGAAGAAGAAGCTAAGTTTTTTAGTGTTCAATCCAAGTGGTGATTGATCAGAGATCTCAGTGATCAAGGGAGAAGTCTCATCTCTTGTTCGTGGTGTTGTTGGTCTTCTCTGTGGAAGGATCTCAGAGTCGAGTTTCTTGGGAGATTCATGTGAGAAGAGCTTGCTCTTGTTGTAAGTTTCAGATTGAAAGATAGCTTGTAATCTCGTTTCCATATTAATACAAATCGCTCGAGTTCTCCCGTGGATGTAGGCTGATTTTGGCCGAACCACGCATGCCCGTTGTTCTTTCATTTCAAGTTATATTTTCTTGCTTGAGCGTTTTCAATTCGGTGGATAAGTTTCACAAATTGGCGCCGTCTGTGGGAAATTCTTGAAGGCGTGGCGAAAGCAATGGCATAGAATCGTTTTGAGTTCGAAAACTTCATGGGGAAAAACGACTTTGGATTATGGAAAGTGAAGATGAGGGCCATGCTGGTGCAGCAAGGCCTCTGGGAGGCTATGAAGTATGAACATCCTGACAAGACAGCCGATCCTGATGACAAGGATGTAATCAAGAAAATTGATGCGATGGATAGAGCTCATAGTGCTCTGATGCTCAGCCTTGGAGATTGAGTATTGCGAGAGGTCTACAAGGAGAAGACCCCTTTGGATATGTGGCAGAAATTGGAGTCCATATACATGACCAAGTCTTTGGCTAACCGGTTATTCTTGAAGCAAAGGCTATACTCGATCAAGTTTCTTGAAGGGAAGGGTATCATGGAGCAGATGGATGACTTTGTAAAGGCAGATGACGATCTTGAGAGTGTAGATGGTGAGATAAAGGATGAAGACAAAGCAATAATGTAACATCCAAAATTTTGTGACTTTTATTTAATAAGTTGATTTGAAATTTCAATTATGAAATTGATTGTTTCTACGTGATTAAGTGAATTATGTGAAATAATTCTCGTGGGTGATATGGAATGAAGTATTTGATACTTTTATATTTTTTTTACATGTGGGGAAAATCAATTTAAATAAGATCATACATCTTGTTCTAGCCAAATAAAGTGGCTATTGTCGGCCCCTCCAATTATTGGAAGTTTTATTCTTTCTTGGATTTAATTAATTGTTTTGGGATATTCATCCTAATTAAATTCAAATCAAATTATCCCTAAATTGTTCTACATGAAATTCGAACTCTAACCTATTATTTTTGTGAGTTTCGAATATTCTCTATTTTAATTAGGAGGATGAATTAGTTTCTTTGATTTAATTGGTACCTTGTTGATTTCCTTTAGCTATTTTAAATCCAATTAAATCTTGCCACATTCTATTCCCTCACCCCAATTAAATTAAGAGTTGAATTATTTCCATACGGCTAATTAAGCAAATTTTCGCCCCCTCCCTCATTATTTCCTACTTGGAGATTTAATTTATTTTGTTCCCTTGTTTATGGAATATTCATTGTTTTATTTCCTAAATTGTGAATCTATTCATCTCCAAGTAAATACCAAATAAATTCCTTATTGAATTTCTAGCCATAATTTTCGAAACCTTTCCCTCCTTTTATTGTGGGATTTTATTTATTGGTGTTGATTTGTAGAAGTATATGAGAGAAGGGAGACTTTGTTGTTTGATAGGAATATATAGCTTCTCTTATTTCACACACCATGAAACTACATGTTACATACATATATATATACATAGTTGATAATGGATAAGGTAATCCATATGTCATCATCAAAACTAATACCATGCTTATCTATAATTATATTCTTATGCTTATCTATAAATTCATCCTTATCCCTAAACAAACCCTATCCCCCATTCTCCATCACAAAAAACGTCCACCTCCCTCTCTCCCTCACTCCACACGTTTTTTCCCCCTCCCTCTCTACAATCTCTCCAAAAATCCCCCATTCAATTCTTGTTCTTGCATCCGTTGAAGTTTATTTTCAAGAATCTCCGACGAATCGCATCGTTTCTTGTCTCTACCGATCCATTTTTGTCAAAGAAGGTATATTTGCTTCACTTTCCCTTATTCTTTTCGTTTGGACCATGTTCTTGAATCCTACATGCATGTAGTGGGGTGTAGGAATCATAGATTGCAAAATTAATCGGTGGGAAAATTGAGTTTGCATGAGAACTTTGATAGTATGCAATTTGATTTGAGGTTATGTGAAATTGTTTTGAATCCTTGGTGAATGATGTAAGTTTATGTGCAAACATGTTTATGAGAATCTTATCAAGCATGATTGCGTGTTATAAGCATGAGAATTTGTATTTGGATGTTTGAGGAAGAAACCCGAATTTTGAATTTGTGAGTCTGAAATCTATGACGTTCGAACAATAGTTTCGGATGTGTAATTTACCTATCAAACGATCGAATTTTGGTATGAAAATTTTTCTGAGTTAATGTCAAGGTGTTTTCTGTGTATCGTGTAAATTTCAGCCTTTTTTGTAGAAAAATGAATTTTTGAAAAATGTTTGAAGTTGACTGCGCAATGCTGCCAGAAACTTGTGTTCTCGCCCAGAAAGTTTCGTATTCTTTTTGACCAACTAAATGACCCCCGTTTGATGTTATTCTTGAACTATATAAAAATTTGAAGTGTCTTCTGAGTCGTGTAAAAATTTCAGCCTTATTGGACATCGTATGAATTTATGGTGAATATTTCAAATGAACTGCGCAATGCTGCCAGAATCTTTATGTTCCGACCAGAGTGTTGTATTAATGTTTTGACCGAGCAAATGATATGATTTGAGTGTGAAATTTTAACTGAATGAACTTGAATGTGTCTTCTATGTTGTGACCAAATTTTAGCTTCATGTGACGTCGGATGGATTTTTGGTGATTTTACAAACCAACTGCACAGTTTTGCCATATTCGTTGTTATGTGGAAATATTACTTGTTGCCAAGTTGAGTGAATTATATGATGCATGTGTGATTTGAGAAAAGTATTATGACATGTCTTTCTTGTGTTGGTGAATGTTGGGATGGGTAAGAGAACGATAAAAAAAGAACAATAAGACATGCATGATAATATAAGTTTATGAAAGACTGATTGTGTTGTCGTTGGCAATGGTGATTGAGTGTACGTGAGCTCGAGGAACGAGGGTTGCCTTAAATGGATATTGAATGGTTTAAGTAAACGAGGTGAGCTTGCTTTTACTAAACTCTTTTACGCTTTCAAAAGTATGATTATGGAGAAATAAGGGTGGTTTAAAGTGTTATGTCATGCCATGTTTGTTTTGATGATGAGATTGTGCCTGATGCCTAGTTTGTGAGTGCGCTCCATTAGGCTATAGGGCTATGTTAAACGAATTCGGGTCTGAGTAGGGCCGCAAACCCTATCAGGCTAGTGTACACAAGTGGGATCGTGAGCCGTCCTTGCTAGTCGGCCGGTCTCGTGGGCGAATAGTGTGGCCACACTTTCGTCGCACTATTGAAAGAGAATGTGATTGAATGATTGATGAGAAAGTGGGGAGATTGATTGCCTGGCCAGACTTTGAAACATTTTTGTGTTCTCGTGATATTTCTAAACTACACATAATACTCGAGATCACTGGTATGGACTACATAACTGTTTTTATTAAAATGTTTTCGGCATGAGCCCATTGAGTACAACAAGTACTCTGCCCTGCATGTGTTTTCCCTATGTGCAGGTTGAGCGGGATGTTGCGGTGGATGTTGAGTCGGCCTAGAGAATTTGGATGTGTTGTGTCTTCATACATAGATGTCATCCTTTACTCTCTTTGAAACTTTATTTCCGCTGCTATATTTTTGAACTAAAATATTATTCTTTGAAGCTAATTGAGTCTTTGTTATGAACTGTTATCCTTAAATGCTATTCTTAATGTTTGTCCCTTGGTCACGATCGCCTCGTTTGTAGTACCCCTAGTATGGGCGGTCGTGACAAATAATGCTCTTGAATGCTCTGCCAAGGAGCTACGATCAACTCAAGGATGCTCTCTTATAGCATGTTGAGAGCGCGAGTATAACTACAACGTTTTAAGAAAATGACGATTATCACGTGCAAGGAATATATGAAGATATGCCTTTCGACTACTGTTATTAGTTGTAACGACACGAGGAATCCCAACTTGGAATCCGCAGTTTCGTAGAACGACGTTACCATGTTCGGCCTCAGAAAGATGAACGAGAGAGTGTGACCTTCGTAGCTAGCTTGAACGATTTTTAAATCAACAGTACTTACTTGGATTCTAAGTTCTTTTCGATACGTATTGGATAACCGTGAGCCCTTGTCTATTTAAACCCCTTGGTTGACCCATGCTTTGCACGTGATGCATATTATTTCTTTTCCTCCATTGAGTCATAACTCACTTTCAGTTTTTGGAAAGTGGTGTTGCCTTCATAACTTTGGACACTTGTACTGATTGTAGTCTTCTTTGACTTATTATTTATAAGAACAATATTTTGACTTTGTGAGCCTTTGCTATTGAACTTCATTCCTAAGGCTGCCTGCAGTTATGTCCTTCAATATAATCACGTTTCGCAGACATGTTCTCTATGGGATATTCTTCTTTGAACTTTCATTCAGCTTTCATTTTGTCACCATGTCTGTGTCATTCTTTCTTACAGAGTGAAATTCTTTTTGGTTCAGTTCCACTATATGTATCCTTTCCATTATGGAACCTTTCTTTCTACAAAATGAAGTTAAGGCCTACATTTTGTACATTGCCTTAACAGACTTAACTCACTTGATTTTTTTAGCCCCTTTGACTTTGGTTGCCTTTCACAAACCTATGAACCCATTGATGTGATTCTATCATTCTATATTATGATTTTTGTTGAACCATGTTCAGTACCGCTTTGTGACAACTGCCTACATTTCTCAATCCTCATGCAACTGATCCTTTTTATCCTCAACCATTTAAGTCATTATCCATTGATGTGCTGACCTTTCAAATTTGGTCGAACAACTGAATTATCTTGTTTGGTAGCCTACTATGAGAATTGACATTAATTCGATTCCATCCCATATTCATGACCTATCTTATGTTCTTTCAAGCCCCGTGGGGATGATCATAACCGATTGTTACAATTCGAAATCGGTTCATATCCAAGTTAAGACTGTTTGATTAAACTTTGAGTTCTTGATACATATTCCGAGTTCTTGATGCAACTTTTGCAAGGAGAGGCAAATTTCTTTTCGAGTCCCTGGCGACGAGCCGACCATCTTATATGGGATCTCCATGAACCGACGAACCTCCATAATCTCGGCATTGCAAGCAACCACGATGATAAGGACATGGCATCCGGCGTATCTTGTGTACTTGAACGAAGAGGAAAATAAGGATTTGAGAGTGGAAGACGTGGCAGTAGTACGAGATTTTTTCCCGATGTGTTTTCCCGAAGCTTTGCTTGGACCGCCACCCGACAGACAATTAGAGTTCACTATTGAATTGGAACCAAGGTCTGCGCCAGTATCGAAGGCACCATACCGAATGACCCCTAAAGAGTTGGCAGAGTTGAAGATTCAGTTGCAAGAACCGCTAGATTTGGGATTTTTTCAGCTTAGTGTGTCACCGTGGGGAGCGCCAGTGTTGTTCGTAGAGAAAAAAGGACGGCACGATGACTCAACTTTATTTTACCCAATTAATACCCGAAAGTGTACGGGGTTATTGTAGCATTTAGCAAGCAAGAATATATCGTATCCCACAGAGACAAATAAGTGTCAACTTAAGTACCACGAACCAATTCCAACTACTATTCAGACAATCAGAAATTTTTGGTTTTAAAACTAACAACTACTAAAAGCATGTAAAGTCAGAGAATAGAATAGAACACTTAAACACGAAAGCAATTAAGAAAGCTGTGTAAGATGGTGGAGAAATATGCTGAATTCAAGGATCCGATGCACAACTCATAGCCTAACCCAGTTGAAATCGATTTACCATTTAAAGTCTCTAGAATTATTGAAACAATCACACATGTAGATTAAACCCCCTCCCGAGATGAGAAACCTGTAGATTAAGTGTAACAATTGAAGTCCCCTTCTAATTCTTAGACCTAACTCCCAATAGATCGATTAGATAACAGATTCCACTCAAAACCTCAACTCTCCCGAGTTCTATTGAATTAAGGTGTGAATTATTCTTCTTTCGAGATTAATTATTTCATCTCCCGATTACTCTAAGAAACCCTACACTCCCAATTGGTGATCAAGCAATTGTTAGGAAAAAGCACAAGAATAATTCAAATAATTACAAGAGCAAGATAAAAACGAAGTCAATTGGATTAATAACTATGAATCAATGCATCTTCACCAAGAATTCTACAAAAAGTGTTTAGCTACTCATGTTCAAAGTAGAAAACAAACAAAAACTAAAGAAAACAATAGAATTCATGATACGGATTACAATTGGCGGAGGAATCGAAGCTTGAATCTTCAATCTTCTTCCAAGAGTTCTTGATAGAGAGAGAGTGTGTGTTTTTGCGACTTGTAGAGAATGATTTTTCGTTGCCCTAGCTTCTCTCTTTTATTTTCCTTCAAAAAAATCACGTTTGGGCTAAAAATCATCAGTCAGACGGACCCGGCTGTGTGGAATCATTGCACATAAAATCCACCCGGTCGGGTAGAAGTCTCTGGACTCTTTATGAACAAAATTGGCCACCCGGCCGGGTGGAATTATTGCACATAAAATTCACCCGGCCGGGTAGCTCCTGGCAGTCCGCGCGGCTTTCGTAGATCGGCCATATCTCTCTCATCCGAACTCCGATTGGGGCGTGTGAGGTACCCACGCGAAGCTCTTTCGATGATGAAGACAATGGTACTCTCAAAATAGGATTCGGACCCCATATTGATAGGCAGATTAACGTTTGAAGCAGACCCCAGTCACGGCTTGGCTCATTTTGACCCTTTTTTACCTATTTTAACTTCAAACACTTGATAAACTCATCAAAGCACCTTTATAGTGAAATATGAACGTAAACTCAAGTAATATGCATTTAAAAACCAATTATCACCACGTTTAACGCCCAATAAAACAGTTAAAATACGAGTTTATCAACTCCCCCAAACTTAATCACTTGTTTGTCCTCAAACAAGAAGCAGACAACAATCAAATATAAACTCGTACACATAAGTTGGATCTCATCATTGCCTCAGTTAATAAACAATAGCATGCATCAATAACTTAACACACATGTAAACCAACTGATCATTGCTTCAAGTTACTAACACGTATGCAACCTTGTCAATTTGCCCTCACAAGATAGATATGTAGTGTAATTCTCCCACTCTCAAAGTGTATAGGTAAAATACAAGCTCTCAAATCAATCAATCATGCATAGTTTACCATAGGCTTGCTCGAAATCTAACCTCTCCTCTACTATTTTGTGACTATAAATCAAGGATCTGAAAGGTCTTATTTGTAGGTTGTAATGTAGGCTTTTTGGTTAGGTGAGGAAAATTTGGCCAAAGTGACTTATAATCCCTTTCGAAACTATAATAACTTCGTTCTTAAAACAACTCAACTCCTCAGTAGTCTTTATAGACTCTTCTCATCTACCAATTCTCCCCCAAACTTGGTTTCTTACGCATTTCTAGACTTCGTCTAGCTTATACCCCTCTAGGCTTCGCCTAGCTTATACCACCAAATTATTCTTTTTTTTACAACTCTTTTTTTTTCACAACTAAAAGCATACATCCACTTTCCCAAAGATATTCAAGCCAATACTTCATCTTTAAACTCTTCTTATCATCCAAAAGTGTTCTTTTCTCCCAAACTTATTTTCAAGCATATATACAACCCCAAGTTATCAAATAATAGGCTATTAGGCTCAAATATGGCTAACAAAGGATTATGATTTTTATTTTAGGGTGAAAGTAAAGATAAGGCTAGAACGGATGGCCTAACGTCACTTCCTAAATCTATACTCACTATGTAGACTCAAGGAAGATCGCGAGCAAGTTCTAGAAACATATAACACAATGACGATAATCACACATTTAGAAATATATAGGCTCAAGTCTCACAAGGTTATGGCAAAGGACAAGGCAACGAGCAATCCACTTTAGACAAATCACAATAAGGACATACAAGCATGCTTGGTCATATCAACAAGTTTTCACAAACAATTTAGCACATAGCATCATTAGCAACTCATCCAACAAACATGCTTGAATTCAATTCAAATTGATCTGACCCCCCATTCAATTTCATCCACGGGGTTTATTAATCCTAAAACTAAAATCCTAAACAAAAAAAAAATTTAAAAATCTACTAAAAAATAAACTAAAAAAAACAATAAAAACAGTAAACTTCACCATCCACCATATCACCCCCCCCAAACTTATTCAAAGCTACGCAAAGAAATAAGTTTGAAACGTTGGTGGAGAGGTGATGCCTACTGAGCAACAACACCAAAAGAAATACATAAAACAATAAAAGATACCTTCCATGGGTTGCCTCCCATGTAGCGCAACTTTTTACCGTCGTATGCCCGACGTCTCCAAATATCAACCGAGATCCTCTTTCATCCCAGAGTTGCCTCCAGGTGATCGCTTGGCTCCTCCTCCATGAGGAAATAGATCATTCCAAGTCTTGGTGAGCCACCACTTTTCAGGCTCTCTCGGGATAAGCTCCTTCAGTGTTGGAGCAGTTGTCTTTCTTCCCTTGGCAGCAGTTGGTATTTTACCCCCCATCCTAGGGGGTGCAGTAATGATCACCGAGTGCACCGGTGAAGGGCAACTATGGTCTGCATCGATCCATGCTATTGGCTCCGAGTTAGTGGAAGCCATCATCTCCATGTGAAGCTCATAAAAGTCCTTCTGCTTCACTTTTCTGACTGCACTCGATCCTCCTTCTTCAGTAATCACTTGGTGCTTCAGACGCACCACTTTGCACTCCTCAATTCTTCCATCCATGCTTCTCGGTTTGTGGGAAAATGTTTGACTTTCTTCTCCCATGAAGATTGTCAACTCTCCCTTTTTCACGTTTATATTTGCCTCGGCAGTGGCAAGGAAGGGACGTCCTAGCAGTAGGGGGACTCCCTTGTCTTCTTCCATGTCCAAGACCATAAAGTCGATGGGAAAAATAAATTCCCCGACCTTAATCAGTAGGTCTTCCACGATGCCCTTTGGATACACGACAGATCTGTCTGCCATCTGTAGTGTGGCTGAGGTGGGCTTCAAAGTACCAATGTTCATTTGCTTGAACACCGATAGTGGCATTAGATTAATGCTCGCGCCTAGATCGCAGAGAGCATTCTCCACCTTATAGCCCCCAATGAGGCAGTCGACAGTGAAACTTCCAGGATCCTTCAGCTTGGCAGGCAGTTTCCTTTGCAGCAGAGCACTGCAATTTTCAGTTAGATTAATAGTGTCAACCTGCCCCCAACTGGTCTTCTGGGCTATCACCTCCTTCAGAAACTTAGCGTACTTAGGCATCTGCTGCAGTGCCTCGATCAAAGGGATGTTCACATGCACCTTTCTGAAGATGTCCAGAAATCGAGTGAACTGTTCATCTTTCTTCTTCTTCTGATTCAGTACCTGCGGGAATGGCACCTTTACTCCAAAAGTGGTGCCAGTATTCTCCTTTTCAGCCTCCTTTTCCTTCTCTGCCACGGCAGCCTTGGGCTCAAGAACGGTATCAGATGTGGTCGCAGGCAGTGAGGGAGCTTCATAAATAGTGCCACTCCTTAGATGCACAGCTTTGCATTCTTTGGGATTTATGATGGTGTTCGAAGGGAATTTTCCCGATTGAGTAATAGTACTCACAGTCTGGGAAATCTGGCTGATCTGTGTGTCGATGTTCTTCAGATGAGTGGCCATACTTTGCACATCTGTCTCAACCTTCTCCATCCTTTGATTGTTCTGCTCCATGAGCTTGTTGGACTGTAGCATGAAAGACTTGAGTATGTCTTCCGTGGTCATCTTCTTCGGATCATTAACCACTCCATCAGTAACTGTGAACCCCGGGGGTGGTTGCAGAGCATTATTTGGGTTTCCATAAGAGAGATTGGGATGCCATTTGTTCCCGAACTGATTATATCCTCCACCCTGAAAGTTGGGGCGGTGATTATTGAAGTACCGGTTGTTGTCCCCTTGATTCACATAGTTCACGTCCCCCATTTTTCCTTGGGGTTCTTGAGACGGTTGCCCCATTGCTATACAGTCGAATTTCATGGTCAGCGCATCCAACTTGTCGGATAGGGCGCTCATAGGATCATGATCTGTAGTAGAAGCCACCCTATGCACCTTACTCCTGTCGTTGCTCCATCCTTCGTCATTAGATGCGAGCTCCTCAATCACTTCCATGGCTTCATTCACTCCTTTCTTGAGAAAATTACCGCCTGAGCTCAAGTTCAACTCCCGTTGTGCTTCAGGCACGCATCCCTTGAAAAATGTAATGACTTGAACTGTCGGGGTTAACCCATGGTTGGGACACCGTTTCATCAAAGATTTAAACCTCCCCCATGCGTCTCTGATATTCTCTGCAGGAGTCATCTGAAAGGCAATGATCTCGTGTTGCCTCTTTATAGCTTCACTAGGGGGGTAGAATTTCTCCAAAAATTTTTCCACCATAGCATCCCATGTTCTAATCGATCCTGGCTCCAAACTCTCCAACCAATCCTTTGCTGAATCCTCTAATGAGAAAGGAAACAGCCTTAGTCGAACCTGCTCATCTGTAACTCCATTCATCTTTGTTGTGTTGCAAATCTGGATGAACTTGGTGATATGCTTGTTAGGGTCGTCAGTGGATTTGCCCCTAAAAGCAATGTTCTCCGCCATCTGGATTAGTCCTCTTTTCAGCTCAAAAGTATTAGCCGCGATGTTGCTATGAACAGTTGGATTTGCCTGGCCTTGGTATACATATTGATTCTGCACAGGCACAGGTGGTCCACGGTTGACCTGTTGACGCAACTCCTCCAGCTGTCGTAGAAGCTCAGCATAATTGGGAGGAGGGGGTGGTGGACCGTTGTTACCTTCTTCGTACTCCATCAGACTAGGAGAAACGGGATCAAACAAAATATGGTCCTGAACTGGTGATCGGATGGGTGAAAGGTCGCTTTGAACTGAAGATGCTCCTATGCGGTTAGGCGAAGAAGCTTGAATTTTCTGCGTGAGTCTCCTATAGGCGTTCCTCTTCCGGTTTGTTGCTTCGATCTCCGGATCGAAAGGTTCTAGAGGCAAGCCTTTAGAACGTGTGTGCATACACCTGAACAAGAAACACAAATGTGAGAACTCAAAAAATTAAAAATGAAGTAAAAAGAAACAAAAAGCAATAAAATCTGAAGTAGTAATCTTGATTATTATCACGATATCAAGTTATATAACACAAAATTGTCCCCGGCAACGGCGCCAAAAACTTGACTCAACTTTATTTTACCCAATTAATACCCGCAAGTGTACGGGGTTATTGTAGCAAATAGCAAGCAAGAGTATATCGTATCCCACAGAGACAAATAAGTGTAAACTTAAGTACCACGAACCAATTCCAACTACTATCCAGACAATCAGAAATTTTTGGTTTTAAAACTAACAACTACTAAAAGCATGTAAAGTCAGAGAATAGAATAGAACACTTAAACACGAAAGCAATTAAGAAAGCTGTGTAAGATGGTGGAGAAATATGCAGAATTCAAGGATCCGATGCACAACTCATAGCCTAACCCAATTGAAATCGATTTACCATTTAAAGTCTCTAGAATTATTGAATCAATCACACATGTAGATTAAACCCCCTCCCGAGGTGAGAAACCTGTAGATTAAGTGTAACAATTGAAGTCCCCTTCTAATTCTTAGACCTAACTCCCAATAGATCGATTAGATAACAGATTCCACTCAAAACCTCAACTCTCCCGAGTTCTATTGAATTAAGGTGTGAATTATTCTTCTTTCAAGATTAATTATTTCATCTCCCGATTACTCTAAGAAACCCTACACTCCCAATTGGTGATCAAGCAATTGTTAGGAAAAAGCACAAGAATAATTCAAATAATTACAAGAGCAAGATAAAAACGAAGTCAATTGGATTAATAACTATGAATCAATGCATCTTCACCAAGAATTCTACACAAAGTGTTTAGCTACTCATGTTCAAGGTAGAAAACAAATAAAAACTAAAGAAAACAACGGAATTCATGATACGGATTACAATTGGCGGAGGAATCGAAGCTTGAATCTCCAATCTTCTTCCAAGAGTGCTTCCTAGAGAGAGAGTGTGTGTTTTTGCGGCTTGTAGAGAATGATTTTTCGTTGCCCTAGCTTCTCTCTTTTATTTTCCTTCAAAAAAATCACGTTTGGGCAAAAAATCGTCAGTCAGACGGACCCGGCCGGGTGGAATTATTGCACATAAAATCCACCCGGTCGGGTAGAAGTCTCTGGACTCTTTATGAACAAAATTTGCGACCCGGCCGGGTGGAATTATTGCACATAAAATTCACCCGGCCGGGTAGCTCCCGGCAGTCCGCGCGGCTTTCGTAGATCGGCCATATCTCTCTCATGCGAACTCCGATTGGGGCGTGTGAGGTACCCACGCGAAGCTCTTTCGATGATGAAGACAATGGAACTCTCAAAATAGGATTCGGACCCCATATTTATAGGCAGATTAACGTTTGAAGCAGACCCCAGTCACGGCTTGGCTCATTTTGACCCTTTTTTACCTATTTTAACTTCAAACACTTGATAAACTCATCAAAGCACCTTTATAGTGAAATATGAACGTAAACTCAAGTAATATGCATTTAAAAACCAATTATCACCACGTTTAACGCCCAATAAAATAGTTAAAATACGAGTTTATCACACGATGAGGATGTGCATCGACTATTGTGAGCTCAACAAGATGACCTTGAAGAATAAGTACCCACTGCCAAGGATTGATGATTTGTTTGACCAACTTCAAGGAACGGGCATATTTTCGAAAATGGACTTATGGTCGGGATATCATCAATTAAAGGTCCGACGAGAGGATGTACCTAAGACTGCTTTTCGCACTCGTTATGGCCATTATGAATTCGTCATGATGCCATTTGGGCTGACCAACGCCCCGGCCGTCTTCATGGACTTGATGAACCGAGTTTTCCACGAGTATCTCGACAAGTTCGTGTTAGTCTTCATCGACGATGTTTTAGTATACTCGAAGAACGAGGAGGAACATGGAGAGCATCTGCAAACTGTGTTGGAAACGTTACGAAGGGAGAAGCTTTATACCAAGTTTAGTAAGTGTGCATTTTGGTTGACTGGAGTGAACTTTCTTGGTCATATCGTGACGGCAAATGGGATTCAAGTAGACCCCGCAAAGGTTGAGGCTGTGCAAAATTGGAAATTGTCGAAAATGCCGAGTGAAATCCGCAGTTTCTTGGGATTGGCGGGATACTACCGACGCTTCATCGAGGGATTCTCTAAAATCGCGAGACCAATAACACAATTGTTGAAGAAATGAATCAAAGTGGTTTGGACGCCGGAATTCGAGGCGAGTTTCCAACTGTTGAAAGAAAAGTTGACCACATCACCTGTTCTAGCGGTGCCGGCAGCCGACAATGACTTCGCCGTCTATACTGATGCATTAAAAACTAGGACTTGGATGCGTGTTGATGCAAGATGGGAAAGTGTTAGCATATGCTTCCCGACAGTTGAGATCGAATGAGCTGAACTTTCCGACCCATGATTTGGAACTAGGAGCAGTAGTGCACGTACTGAAAATTTGGAGACACCATCTCTATGGAGTGAGATGCGAGATATATACGGATCACAAGAGTCTCAAGTATTTCTTCGAGATGAAGGAGCTAAACATGTGACAGCGACGTTGGTTAGAGATCGTGAAAGATTATGACTATGATATTCACTATCATCCGGGCAAGGCGAACGTAGTCGCCGATGCTTTGAATAGGAAGAACCAACCGCAATTGGCTTATTTCCTAACGCAAGAGGAAGCGTTGATTCGCAAATTCGATAGAATGAGATTGGAAATAGTAAAAGCGCCCGAGACAGTAGGAGGAAGAATAGCGACGTTAGTGATTGAGCCAGATTTGAGAACCAAGCTCATAGAAGCCCAACGACGTGATGAGAAGTTGGAAGAATTACGTGTGAAGGTGAGAGCCGAGAAGCTCGATCATTATCGTGAGGAGGCGGATAATGCTTTGACGTACGATGGACGATTGTGTGTGCCGAGCGATGAGGCGCTAAAAGATGAGATTATAAGTGAAGCGCACGACACGCCTTACACTGCTCACCCCGGAAGCACGAAGATGTATCAAGATTTGAAACAACGTTTTTGGTGGAATGGAATGAAAGGGGACGTGGCATCGTATGTGAAACGATGTCTAGAATGTCAACAAATGAAGGCCTTAAACCAACGACCATATGGGAAATTGCAACCACTTGAAATTCCTGAATGGAAGTGGGAGCATCAAGCCATGGACTTCGTGATGGGTTTGCCAACGTCACATAAGGGCAACACTGCGATTTGGCTGATCATCGATCGACTAACTAAAAGCGTGCACTTTTTACCAATTCGAACTACTTATGGCGCGGACAAGTTAGCAAAGCTCTACGTGAATGAGATTGTGCGTTTGCATGGGGTGCCAAAGACCATTGTGTCCGACCGTGATACGAAGTTCACATCAAAGTTTTGGATGAGTTTGCAACAGGAATTGGGCATACAACTGAAATTCAGCACTGCTTATCTCCCGCAATCTGACAGACAGTCAGAGAGGATGATTCAAACGCTTGAGGATATGCTGCGAGCCGTTGTCTTAGATCGAGGGGAAAGTTGGGAAATTGTTCTACCGTTGGTTGATTTTGCCTACAACAATAGCTACCAAGCGACGATCGATATGGCTCCATATGAAGCTTTATGTGGCAGGAAGTGTCAATCCCCACTATATTGGGATGAAGTTGGCGAGAGGAAGATGTTAAGACCCGACGCTATAAAAGAAATGATCGAAATTGTGCATCAAATCCGCGCAAGGATCAAGGAAGCTCAAGATAGGCAGAAGTCGTATGCTGACGTGCGTTGAACGGAAATCAAATTCGATGTTGGTGACAAAGTGTTCTTGAAAGTATCCCCGACGAAAGGAGTTGTGAGGTTTGGAGTGAAGGGCAAGCTGAAACCGCGCTTTGTAGGACCGTACGAGATTATTGATGAAGTAGGTCCTGTAGCGTATCGTTTGGCATTACCTCCCAGTTTTGGGAATGTGCACAATGTGTTCCATGTGTCGCAGTTGCGCAAGTACGTGTTTGACCCCAAGCATGTGATTCATCAAGAGGAAGTGATCCTAACCCCCGACATGAGCTACGAGGAAAGGCCCGAGGCAATCCTAGATCGGAAGGTACAAGAATTGCGAAACAAGTCGATAGCATCCGTGAAGGTGTTGTGGAAACACCATGGTCTCGAGGAAGCCACGTAGGAGTTAGAAGATAGAGTCTTTAGAGTTTTGCAGCCATTTTTTTTGAGAAATCACAAACCTTGTACACATCATGCGTGTTCTTATTCTCTTTTATTTTTTTAGGAACTAAATTTGAATTTATAATTGCACGTCAAATGGCACTACGAAACAATCAAGTTTTAATGAGTAAATGTGAAAACGCAGTTACCTGACATTTTTATGTATAGACGAAAATGTGGAAAACATAAAAAATTCAACTTTCAAAATCCTCAAAGTCTTATAGGTAGTTCACCTGGGATTTTTGACGATAAAAAATACTTCCCTTTGTAATAGATGCGTTTATTTTCGGCACGGGTTATAAAATAAGTTATCTTAAGTGAGGTAAGTAAATGAATAATAAAATAGAAAATGTTACATGTGTGTGATGCAACGGGTTTAGTCGAGGGTGTACATGAGCATTCGTGAAGACTCGTATGCAAGGGATTATTCACACCCAAGAATCGGTTGAAGGTTGGGTATATAAGCTCACAACTTCACATTCATAAGTGAGTTCAGTTGTAACAGAATCTCGATTCATTCAATCAAGTGAGAGCGAGTAAAACAACCGAGAGAAGAAGAAGCTAAGTTTTTTAGTGTTCAATCCAAGTGGTGATTGAGCAGAGATCTCAGTGATCAAGGGAGAAGTCTCATCTCTTGTTCGTGGTGTTGTTGGTCTTCTCTGTGGAAGGATCTCAGAGTCGAGCTTCTTGGGAGATTCATGTGAGAAGAGCTTGCTCTTGTTGTAAGTTTCAGATTGAAAGATAGCTTGTAATCTCGTTTCCATATTAATACAAATCGCTCGAGTTCACCCGTGGATGTAGGCTGATTTTGGCCGAATCACGCATGCCCGTTGTTCTTTCATTTCAAGTTATATTTTCTTGCTTGAGCGTTTTCAATTCGGTGGATAAGTTTCACAAATTGGCGCCGTCTGTGGGAAATTCTTGAAGGCGCGGCGAAAGCAATGGCATAGAATCGTTTTGAGTTCGAAAAATTCATGGGGAAAAACGACTTTGGATTATGGAAAGTGAAGATGAGGTCCATGCTGGTGCAGCAAGGCCTCTGGGAGGCTATGAAGTATGAACAGCCTGACAAGACAGCCGATCCTGATGACAAGGATGTAATCAAGAAAATTGATGCGATGGATAGAGCTCATAGTGCTCTGATACTCAGCCTTGGAGATTGAGTATTGTGAGAGGTCTACAAGGAGAAGACCCCTTTGGATATGTGGCAGAAATTGGAGTCCATATACATGACCAAGTCTTTGGCTAACCCGTTATTCTTGAAGCAAAGGCTATACTCGATCAAGTTTCTTGAAGGGAAGGGTATCATGGAGCAGATGGATGACTTTGTAAAGGCAGATGACGATCTTGAGAGTGTAGATGGTGAGATAAAGGATGAAGACAAAGCAATAATGTAACATCCCAAAATTTTGTGACTTTTATTTAATAAGTTGATTTGAAATTTCAATTATGAAATTGATTGTTTCTATGTGATTAAGTGAATTATGTGAAATAATTCTCGTGGGTGATATGAAATGAAGTATTTGATACTTTTATATTTTTTTTACATGTGGGGAAAATCAATTTAAATAAGATCATACATCTTGTTCTAGCCAAATAAAGTGGCTATTGTCGGCCCCTCCAATTATTGGAAGTTTTATTTTTTCTTGGATTTAATTAATTGTTTTGGGATATTCATCCAAATTAAATTCAAATAAAATTATCCCTAAATTGTGCTACATGAAATTCGAACTCTAACCTATTATTTTTGTGAGTTTCGAATATTCTCTATTTTAATTAGGAGGATGAATTAGTTTCTTTGATTTAATTGGTACCTTGTTGATTTCCTTTAGCTATTTTAAATCCAATTAAATCTTGCCACATTCTATTCCCTCACCCAATTTAAATTAAGAGTTAAATTATTTCTATGCTAATTAAGCAAATTTTCGCCCCTCCCTCATATTTCCTACTTTGAGATTTAATTTATTTTGTTCCCTTGTTTATGGAATATTCATTGTTTATTTCCTAAATTGTGAATCTATTCATCTCCAAGTAAATACCAAATAATTCTTATTGAATTCTAGCCATAATTTTCGAAACCTTTCCCTCCTTTTATTGTGGGATTTTTATTTATTGGTGTTGATTTAGTGAAATATATGAGAGAAGGGAGACTTTGTTGTTTGATAGGAATATATAGCTTCTCTTATTTCACACACCATGAAACTACATGTTACATAC
>NW_024598619.1:0-18389 GCF_004379255.2 Salvia splendens
GCGGAGAGATAGGACCACCGCGGTGAGCGGCGTGCGCTGGGTGGAGCTCTGCTCCGCGGAAGCTCGACGATCGAGTGTCGCCTCGATAGATATGAACGTAGTCAAGGGAGCGGTGGCTAACGCGGTGAGTTTCTCTAAACCTTGGATTTTTTCCGTGTTTTGAATTTTTAAATCATCGTTGGATTGATTTGCAGCATTTTTGTGGTGTTAACGAATTAACTGATTTCTCAAAAATTGAGAAATGGAATGTTTTTATTTTTGAATGGCCAATCAGTGATGTGGTGTTCGCCACGTGGCCTTATGTTTTTCACAAAAACGCATAGGTAAAACTGCCTTCCTTAAATGGAAGGAACAAAATTTGATGATATCCATTCTAAATAGTAGAGTATGCAAATAAAATTTCATTTATATTGCTAAAAATTTCTAAACTTGGCACAATATGATTATTTTAGGATAAAGAATGATCCCATGAATTGATCATATATATGAGGACATATATTTTGGCTGATTAGTGCTATAAGTGTGATTTTGAGCATGTTTTATTAGAATGGATTGGGTAGTATTGAAGGACTTGATGAGGACTATTGTCTGATTACAAATAAGAGCATTGTTTTTTGTAACTATATCCAAAAATATAAAAGGAAATATATAGGAACCAACCAGCTAACCAATTTTCTCGTATTTTTCTTAATTCTAGTAATTGTATCATTCTAATAAACCACTCGATGGAATGTGTCACAGTCATGTCATGTCATGTTAGTGTAGAAAAAATCAATGGAATTAATTTATTACTACTTGATTTAGAAAAACATCCACGATTTAAATTATTAACACGGGGGCCAATTTTCACGAACAATAATAAATATGCAAACCACCATGAGTGTCCATCTTCAAAATGAAAAGCCACTTGATGGTCGTTTAATTTAGGGCCTAATGGCAGGAAAAATCATAAAGTTTTGCAACTTTTTTGAAAATCAGCATGAAAATATTATAAATTTTTTATTCGTTCTCAATGGTGAAAGTTTTTGGTGAAACTGGATTTGATATATAGCCGAAAAATTTATACAATCTTTTTTTCTTTTACATAGTCTATATACAAAAACTGTGTCTAATTTGGGTACTCACTTTCTTATTTTGAGATGATTGTTGTGTGCTAAGTATGGATTGAGTTTTAGACTACTCTACATTGTGTTGTGGTTTTAATACTACATAACCATATGCTTTTACCATAAAATAAACACCAAAGTCCAACGCATATAGCCTTTTTCAAAGTGAAAAAGATGGACGTGGTAATTGATGGCTGAAAATAGTTGACTCAAGACTTTCTTGTCATGTTATAATTTTTACACATATACATGACAATTGACATTGATATAAAGGGAATATTGCTTCATTTAAAGATGGCTTTTGACCCAAAGACTTTCTTGTTATGTGTAAAATTAAAATTATACAGTATCATTTTGTACACACATATACATGACATTGATATAAAGGGGATGATAAGCATGATTTAAGGATCTAGCCATCTAGGCATCTCTCGAACTGAAATTCCATTGAATTTGTGCACATTTCTTGAGTTTTGACTCCTGAGAATTGATCCAAAATAATGGCATGTTATATACTACATGTGAAAGTAGGAATTTAATCGAAGTTGATAACTCAAATCTTGTTTAATAATGAGATAGCAATGTATGTTTGGTGCAGACCATAACGATGTTCTTTTCGGGGTACTAACATGCGGCATGTCACGCTACTTGGACATGAGATCATCCAAAGGTAAAACATGATCAATCATGTTTCACTTCTAACACCTTTCCCAACATGTGTTACAAAAAACTAAATATTGGTGTTGTGTAGCTCTGCCCGAGGGGCTTCGGCTCACTGGTCTTGCAATGGTGAATTTGAGGCCACGGTCAGGATTGCAGGACATATCGAAGCTGATGGATGGCGATTCTGGAACGCGCTGGGGCAACAAATTCGGGATGCTTCTGCTACCTGTTTATTACCACAGAGGAGGTTCGGATCCAATCCAGTTTGTCAAGAGATCCGAAGCTATGATCGACTCGAAAAAGCTTTCATTGGAAGGCCCTTCTCCTACAGCATTGGCAACTTACTCATGTCTCTTTTTGGGCCAAAAGTGAGTTCAGTTTACTTGTTGAAAAAGGAACATAAACTTAAAAAGATGAGGATTAATCATTTCATGTTTTCTCTTGCTTGGATGGTAGGTTGCTTGCCTTCTCAACTACAGGATCCTTTTGCAATACAACTTTCACTATATCAAATGTCGTCGGCCCTACTGAACGAATCCTGATCGCGAGCAACCCTGTGAAGCGCATAAGGGTTACTTCAAGCAGCCTACCACATGTAAACATTCTCAATTCAACATAGATGTATGACTTGCATAAACATAACACAAGATCTTTTGATTGTGTGGTGTAGGCAATCACAATGCATATGGTGAGTTATGCAGGAATGGTGGACCTGCAAATCCTGGTTGCCAAAGATATTATCCCAGACCCCAAAACTCTAGCAAAGTGTTTCTGTTGAGGCTACAAACAACTAGTGTTTAATGTATGTAATCAAATCCCATATCATAAATTAGGTTCATACATCTCTTGAACTTGCAATTTCGGAAAGCCTCACTGATTCAGACCAAACAAGAGAACTCATCCCAAAAAATTAGTCTGTTAGGAGAGAGAGTCCATTTTGTCTATATACCCCACATCAGTTGTTCTCACAACCGATGTGGGAATTGAGCCCGTAACACTCACCCTGTACTACTATAGTCCATTTTGTCTATATACCCCACATCAGTTGTTCTCACAACCGATGTGAGAATTGAGCCCGTAACACTCACCCTGTACTACTAGATAACAAGAGTGATGCCAGAGAGAAAGAAGCAGGAGATGAGAAGTTTCTGTTTCTGAATCTAGGAAGACAAAAGATGACATCTAATTGATTGAGAGAAAGAAATATGACGAGAGAATGAGGAAGGTGGAAATGTCGGAAAGCAAAATTAAGCATTTTAAAAGGGAAAATTATCAATCAAATCATAACTTTTTGTTGACTTCTGGTTGTCAATCCCACAACTTACAAAATTAGATAATTAAATCATAACTTATCATACTTTCATAATTGTCCCATAACTTCAAATTTCTGGCGATTAGAACATAATAGCGCATGAGTGAAACAATTCAAAAGCATTCAACAATTTGCTAGTTTTTGCATGAATAAAATCATGTTTGGAATCGATAGAGAATATTATTCTAATTTAGCAAGCGAATTTTACCAGCG
Organism: Salvia splendens; assembly: GCF_004379255.2. Taxonomy (NCBI): domain Eukaryota; kingdom Viridiplantae; phylum Streptophyta; class Magnoliopsida; order Lamiales; family Lamiaceae; genus Salvia; species Salvia splendens. Next base: position 3,295 of record NW_024598619.1, read on the forward strand.
CCTAACCAAAGCAAATAGTCTGTAAATTAATTTAAGAAAAATCTTGATAAAATGTCGTTTCCGTAGGCATACCTAAAATATAACGATACTAATTAGTTGTTCAAATTCATCAGACCTACGACTATAATTTATGTTCATAGACACTACCACAAATTAGACCTATTTTTGGGGGGCGGAGAATGGAACAATAAATCGAATCAAAGAAAAACGATCAATATCCAAAGCACAAGGTTTAAATTAGGTTTCACAGAATACCAGAACAAACAATATCTCCAAAGCCAAATGCATCATGCCAGCAAGTTTGAAAATCCTCAGAAATGAAAACATCAACTGTGTGCCGTTCAACAATTTAGTAGGACACGATTCCAACATGAGATCACTCATTCAATGACAATGTAGCCAGCTGCTCAGCTGGAGAGCCGCTCTGCTGCTGGGACACACTCCTCAGCACCTCCATTGCCTCTGCAACCTTCGCTTTAAGAGCTTCTGGTGACTCCAACAAGTGCAGAACCTCTGTCTGGTCCATTTCCAGTAGCATTCCAGTAACCTTGGCTGCCGTCTCTGGCTTCAGTTGTTCAACAAGTGGGTACAGATTCTCTCCCAACATCTGGTGTTTACAACATTAATGTATTAATTCTCTATTACATCCTCAAATTGAATTTTTAGGAACATAAGATGATCACAGCAGGTATAAAAGAATGAATGGCAGAATAAGTACTGGGGAGACCTCTAGGTTAAAGACAGCTTGTAGTTCGTGCATAAGTAAATGCTTACCGTCCTTTGTTCACTGGGAGAAGCATTTGCAAGTGCAGATGCCAGAGCCCCGATAGGAACTGGCTGAGAGATTCCTGCATCACGCAATGGCAAGCCACCCATTTCATATGGGACAGGAAGCATGCCTCCTGCCATACCTTGCATAGGATCAGGCATGCCACGTCCTCTAGGAACCATCTGCGTGCAAGGAATACTTTAGCACACAAATACGTTTGAAAATGAAAAATGGAAGAGGACAAGAGTCGAAATGCCACCCACAGACCTGCTGTTGCATTACGGGAACAGGCTGAGGGCCATGTTGCATTGGCCCAGCATTACCTCTCCTTCCACCAGGATGTGGACCTTGCTGACCCGGTTGAACCATAGGGACAAACATATTTGGCATGAGAGGCCCACCAGGCCTCATACCAGGTACAAGCTGCTGTTGATATCCAAATCCAGGCTGAAATAAAAAAAAAACAAGTATTAGAACACATTAGGAGTACTTACAGTAATGAGTTACCACTGATCATTCATAATCTAGGATAAAACTGTGTCATTACAAAAAGACAAGACACATTGGTTGGAATAAATTGATACAAGCAAGAAAACTGTTCCGTTTCAAAAGTACTCTGTACAAAAGACCTGTTTACAAGAAATTATCTCAACATTTGGAATCTGATTCCACAATAGACACAAAATAGCAGGTCAAGAAAACTATTACCTGAGGAGGAATCATTGCAGGTGGAGCTTGACCATAGAATATCTGTTGCCCTAGACCAGGACCACCAGGCGTATACATTGGCATACGAGGAGCCACAGTAGGTGCCATTGTAATTGGCCTCATTTGAGAAAATTGAGCCTGGATGAAGTCATGATGGAGATCAGCATATATATTACATACTGTACGATGATACAACTTGAAAATCATTTATGCTCAATAAACCAAACCAATGGCGCTTGGAGAAAAGAAAATTAAGGAAGAGTAAGAGAAATGTGGAGAAAACAAGTGGTTGCAACTGTTGTCAGAACACCCAGACCATGTCACTCTTCAGCCATATGCTTTGATTTCACATCAACAGGTTTTTCCATATATTGAACTATTGAAGTAAATAACAGACCTGTAGTTGTGCTCTTCTATCTTCTTTCCTCTGAGCAAGTGCAACATAAAGAGGTTTGCTAGCAATCATCTTGCCATTCATTTCAGAGAGCTGAAATACAAAAAATAGTAACAACATTAATAATAACAAAAGCTTCCTCCATTAAGAGATAAACAGTTTAGAAGGCGAAGCTGGTAGAATGAATGGAGATGGGCTCACAGCTCTGGCAGCCTCTTCAGGTGATGAAAATGCAACAAACCCAGAACCTCTGCTAATTCCCTTTGGGTCCCGCATAACCTGAAAATATCATAGCAGGTCTGGTAAGTTATAGGCCCATAAGATGTTGACTATGATGAGGGCTGAAAATCATGACATGCAGGATCAACGAACCTTGCAAGATGTTATTGAACCATATGAAGCGAATAACTCCTTAAGCTGATCATCATTGATGCTATCATCCAGATTCTTAACATACAGGTTGGAACCCTGTGATTTGTCAACAGCTTCCTTCAAACTCTGCTCAAATTGGTTCTTAAGTTGTACCTCCCTCTCAGATTTTTTCTGGGCTCTACCAACATACAGTTCCTTGTTATCAATTTTTATACCATTTAAAGTGTCAACAGCTCTGCCAGCATCATCTGCATCTTCAAAGTTGACAAATCCAAAACATTTGGAAGTTCCATCATCATTTCTCATCACAACTACACTGGTAATTTGCCCAAATTCACCAAACATCTTCTGAAGATCTTCTTCAGTTGTTGTTTCATATATATTTTTGACAAACACATTAGTGAATTTCGTCTTGTCTACTTCCATCTCTCTTTCTTGCTTGCGGACAAAAGGTCCGACATAAACTTGTTTTCCATTCAATAACATTCCATTAAGCTTCTCAATAGCTTTCTGAGCGGATTCTTCAGTGGCATATTGCACAAAGCCATAGCCTAATGACTGGCCAGAAGAATTAGTTGCTACTTTGCATGAGAGGATGGAACCAAAAGAAGAAAATGTCTCGTGCAGAGCTTTGTGGTCAATATCCTTGTCCAAATTCTGCTCAGAAAATTTATATCAAAATAAAGAGAAGGCTCCAAGGAAGTTTCTATTTTAAACTGCAAGACCATGACACATGCACATCATACATCCAACTGAACTTTTGAAAGAGACAGAAAACAATACCTTGATAAATATATTTCCATTGCCACTACGGCGCACACTAGGGTCTCGATGAGAATACATAACCCTAATGGGTTTGCCATTGAGTGGAGTGAAGTTCAGCTCCATCAGTGCCCTTTCGGCTACACCACAAAAGAGAGGAAAATAAATGGAAAGAAATAGCACAGTTAGGCTTGAAACTTTAGATCTTTTTTGTCCAGCCTTAAGCAAGACAAAAAGTAAATTAGGGCTATTTAGGTTTTGGGCGTGAAACAAACAGACATCCAAATTATGTATGTCCCAACTATATTACACATTCCTAAATATGGATATAGATGTCATGCTCATCAAAAATCTAAAATTAGACTCTAATGGAAAGTACAGTCCCGCCTTCATCAGACTTATTCCTTCAGGTCAACAATCAAATTATCCAATACAATCAACATGAAAACATAAAAATCAAACGATTAAGCTTACAATATACGGCATAAAACAGCATACTTAGAGAGGCTTATCTTCAGAAAAAGGAAAACCTTTCAGTAATTTACAATTTTCATTTCAAAATTTTATCAGTGGAAAATTAATCATAAAAAATTCATCATTAAATTGTAGAAAAGCAGAGTTGATACATACTATCCTGAGAGTTGCCAAAGTTGACGTATCCGTATCCTAGCGAGCGCCGGCTGGTTAAATCCCTACAGACCCTAACCGATACCACATCTCCCATATTGCTGAACAGATTGTAGAGCTGAGAATCAGTCACGTTGACTTCGAGATCGCCAACGTACAGCGAGGTCACGAACGGCGCGCCACCAGAAGCCGCCGCCGCATTCACCACCGGAACCTGAGACTGCATCTGAACCTGGCGGCCATCTCAACTTCACAAAAAAACGAAACGAAATCGGGAGAAAAGGAAACGAGCAGTTTTTTTTTCCTTTTAATTTTTCAGATTTTTTTGGATTTTCTCTGTAACTTCCCTCTCCTCTTCTTATTATCAAATTCACTGGAATGTAAATCAGAAAAATTCTTCAACAAGTAGACCGAAAGCGAGAAGAAAATAGAACTAAGAATTTAGGGGTTTTTTCACTGGATTTGATTTTCTCTATTTTTTTTGTTTTTTTTGGGTGTTTTCAATAGAGAGAGGAGAGGGAAGGGTTCATAGGTCGGAGATCCGACGGAGAGACACGATCACCGCCAGCAACGCGGGCGGCGCCGACGCCGATAAGATGGGTAAAAATGGGGATAAATGTGAAGGGCAAATGCGCCAAGTTTGGGCGGCGGTACTTATATTGTGTGAGGGGTGAGGGATGCGCTGCGTGCACTCAAAAACCGTAAATCTCAGCCGTCGATGAGGTGTGTTGGGCCAATGTTGGTTGTCCGAGATTACGTCGACAGCAGGAAAAGGATTTTTTTTTTTTTAGGAAAAGGATTCTTTCTTTTTCTTAGGGACAAAAGGTGATTCGCTCACCCCATGCGCCCCCATAACCCGGCCCGACATCGCTATGGAGGGGTTCAAACACGGTACCTCAGCGGCCCATTAGGTGGGAGGAACTTACACTGGTAACCAGCACACAAGGAGCCACCACAGTGGTGAAACTCTCACACTGCGGCTGCCAGCATTCGATCCTGTCTGCTTAGGGACAATCTACCACCCAGGAACCAACTGAGTTAAGCCCGTGCGGGCTGATTCTTTCTTTTTCTTAATTAGCTGGAAAGTTGAACTGTGCAATAGTCAACTTTACGACTATTAATTGTCTGTATAAATCGTTAGTAGGACGAATTTAGTCAACAAAATAATATTCCCTGTGATCTCATTATCAGGCCATCCACGCCAAGGAATAGACCAGGAATAGTTCAGTCATAGCTTAGCCACAAACTCCTCCGATGATATCATCAACACTAAAAATTCTCCTGCCACATCATCAAAACAAACAAATAGCTCAGTCATAGCCTAGTCACATCACTAGCCACATCACTAATAACAATTATATAAAAATAAAATAATTAACAATCACACAATATACGAATTTAATTTACGAGATATATACGAGAAACATTAATAATACAATTAAAATTTTAAAAAGTACAATAATTTTTAAAAAGTACAATAATTAAAAAAAGTACAATAATTCACTACTCCGTCGCTGTAGCCGCCATCGCCGCCGCCTCTGTCGCCGCCTATACTCCCACCGGTCTCCCTCCGTGCCGCCTCCAAATCCTCATGCATGCTCAGGAACAATGTTTGAAGCAAACTCTTCTCCACGGGGTCCACCGCCGCCCGTCATTCGGCCATCGTCTTGACCATCTGATTGCGCGTTTGTTGACGCGCGAAGAATTTGAGATCCGCTGTGGATTGGCCAAGGGAGGATGCCGACTGGACCTCCTGTGAACCCCCGGCTGCCCCCCTCGCCTCCCGTTGAGCCCGCTTGTGTCCAACCGGGCGAGTTCGGCGAGCGAACGAACGAGGGGTCGGGACCTCCTGGGCCGTCTCAGGGAGGTCGTGGGAACCACCGCTGCTGCCGCTGAAATCACCGGTATAGTTCAGTCGTTGCTTCTTCAGCCAGCCAGCGTAGACACCTACTCGGAACTTCGGAGTCGTTCAGCACAAGATAGCAGTTCCAGTAGGTGAAGTCCTTATACAACCCGGGCTGGGGGAAGGCTTTCTCCGCTATCCTCCTGCAGTCTTCCTCCGTTTGGCCACTGCTCTGCATTCGGAGGTCGTTGGCGTACAAACCAGAAAATCGGGAGACGACAGCCCTGATTCGGTCCCACCCGTTCCGGCAATCCTCCCCGTTGCGTCGCCTCCCATCCGGACAAAATCGGCTGCTGCTATCTTGCCCCACAAGTTGATGATCCTCTGGTTGTTAGAAACGAGAGGATCGTCGCAAACACTCACCCACGCCTTGGACAGCGCGACGTTCTCCGCATCCGTCCACCTTCTTCGTACCGAGCCGTCGTCCTCACCCGGCTGCGACGACTCCCCGACCTTCTTCCCCTTGCCCTTTTTCTTTGGTGCGCCACGACCCTGCACTGCTCACCCCGTTTGAACGGGAGTATCCGGAACTTCGAGGATATCAAACACCAACTCCTCTAAGGAAAAAACATCAAATTGCGTGAACTGCACATCCGTTGGGGTCGATGTGTGCGAAGAAGCAGTCGAAAAATCAAAACTGGGGCGATAGACCTCCCCCTCCCCTGGCGTCCCCTGCGTCACCGGTACCCCCCTGTCGGGGGCTGCATCGCAGTCCCCCCTCCCCCCGCGGCATCATCTGCATCCTGGGCGCCCCCCCGGCATCATCTGCATCCCGGGCGCCCACCCCGACATCATCTGCATACCGGGTTGCATCCCCGGTATCCCCTGCCACGCCGGCATACCCCCCCCAGCTGCCATCCCGGGAATATTTCCCCCGGCTGCCATCCCGGGCATCATCCCCTGCCACGGGTACATAATGTAGTACCCTGGCATCGGACCCCATCCACCTCCCACGGGTACCGGGGGAGTTTGAGACCCGCTCGTCACTGGAGTACCTTCGTTGGTGTTCTCCATTTCTCGGTGTTAATCTTGTACAGAAATTAAGATAGAGAGAGTACTCGTTAAAACAAGTGGTGCGAATGAAAATGACGTGCAAACCGCGTAGATATAGTGTTTCGAAAGTAAAAAAATCCACTCGGCGGTGCGCTAGGCGATCCGGGCGCTGCAATAGCGCCGAGCGGATCGCCCAGCGCACCGCCTAGCGCCGCAAAACCGCCGAGCGCTCGGCGGTTTTTAATTCCGAAATCCGCTGGGTGGTTGCAATGGACCGCCTAGCGCCGACGCTCGGCTAGGCGGTGCGCTAGGCGCCATTGCGGATGGGCTCAATGAGATTGGTATGCATTTTTAAAAATATAAAAATTACATGAAAAATTAATGAAAATATGAATTTTAGTAAAGTTTGAGATATGCTTACTAAATATGGTAGTACTAAAAATTAAATGAAATATGTTGAAGTACAATATCACTCCATAATTTATAAGCACAAGCATACGAAGCAGAATAAATTGTTCGTAGTCGTACAAACTTCCTTGTGGAGGAGTATATTTTTTATAGTAGTTAAATATCACTCATGTAAGAGCATCTCCAGTGGGCGGATGTCCTACTCGGACATCCACTAGGACATCCCGAAAATACCTCCCGTCACGTCACTAGGACTTCCTATCCCACTGTCACGTCACTAGGACATCCCCTTCACAATCCGCCCTTCCCATCGCCCTTCCCACTAGGACTTCCCGCAATGGTGGACGTCCTCCCGCCCGTCGCGCCGACGTCCGACCCGGACGTCCGACCCACGCCACAATGGCGGACGTCCGCCCGCCCGTCGCGCCGACGTCCGAGGACACCCGACGTCCTCACGGGACGTCCGTATCCGACCTCCCCTGCCACAATGGCGGACGTCCCGGTCGCCCGTCGCGCACGTCCGACCGGACGTCCGCTATTGGAGATGCTCTAAGAAGAACAAAAAAACGTTGTCATTGTAAACTCGTAAAATATGGAAGAGCACTTACTACTATATATTTTGTGAGTAGATCACAATGTGGATTAACTATAAGGAAAAAGTTAGTTGAATATTTTAATGGGAAGGAAGGATAGAAATGTTTATTTTTAAATATAGAAAATGAGTATTTTAAATGAGACAAACTAAAAAAGAAATGTGAACATTTTAAGTGTGATGGAATGAGTAATAAAATATTACTACATTCGTCCCACATTAAGCGCCACATTTAATATGGATACGAATTTTAAGAAATGTAAAGAAAAGTGAGTTGAATAAGTTAGTGGATTATGAGTCTCACTTATATATATTAGTTTTATAATAAAATATGAGTAGAATTGGTTAGTGGAATGTGAGGTTTACTTACCATTTATGATAAAAGTGAAATGTGACGCTTAATGTGTGACGGAGATAGTACATAATAAAGAAGAATTCGTGTGTAGACATGTCGATTATGATCCTATAAGCAATTTAGTATTGTTTATTTATCTATCTCAATTAAACTGGAGTTTAACAATATAAGACAATACATAGTACTATAAATTCACTAAATACACATCCTTTATCGCAACCAACAAATCCAATCTACTTGCTTCATTTGATTTTGGTAGTTTGCATCAATTTGTAAATGAAATGAACTAGAAGTTAATTCTGAACCACTCGTTTAAACAGTTGTACAGTACCGCCTAAATTGCTAGCATATTCGGGGCTTGTTTGGCGATAGGCTCAAAGGGATAACAGAAATTAATAGTACTCCCTCCGTCACGGACTACTTGCACTTATTTCCTTTCTGGGCGTCCCAAGTTATTTGCACTCTTCCCATTTTAGTAAAAATTATCACCTACAGCTGCAATTGTTGACTTTGTTATATACTCATTCCTTAATCTCCGTGCCGAAAAGGAAATGTGCGAGTAGTCCGGGACGGAGGGAGTAATAAAAAAAACTGTGCGCATTACACTATTTACATTTTACACTATGTAGTGCTCTTAAGAATTATTGAGAAAAGGTTGATGGCGTCATTCTTTAATGATTTTTTTCCCTATTTTATTATTGTTAATTATAGTTTTCAAATTATTTAATTTAAGAAACTAGACAAATTTTGCCGGGAAACATCATTACCCGTTGATTTCTGCCAAACAAGTCCTTAATCGCGCACCCAACTTGCTTGAGCGTTGTAAGTACTCCAAATAAGATACAGGCAAGATCTGGAAAATATCTGATTTCTTTCTACATCTCTCTGTTGCTTTTTTCCATCACCTCTCCACATCCATGGATTCCATTATTTTCGCACAATTTCCCTCTGTTTTTTCACTTTCAGCAGCAGATCCACTCGTTCACGGCCGCAGATTACTCTGCGTCCTTACCTGCTACACTCGCTCTCCCCTCCCCAATCCGTCGGTTACTATTTCCACCAGCAAACGGAGGCGGCCTGAATCACGACGCCTGCTTCTCGCCACCGCCGGCGCCACCAATTCGGCTCCCGTAAGTAATCGCCGCGCTTCTGTCTTGGAATTTGGCTACTTATTGCCTATATTTTCGTAATTGAAAGTAAAAATACGAGGGTTTTTAAGTAATCAAAGCTCTAATGATGTAGTACTACTATATTAGGTGTATTAGAGCTAGTGATGAAGATCGTTACACACATAATTTAATTAAATACCTATGAGGTTTTGTATCTGGACTGTATCTATGACGTGCCTGAACTCTGCAAAATAGGAGTATGGTTATGCTTAAAATTTGTTCGCATCTAGTAGAGTTAACAAAAACATGAAATGCTTTAATTATTAGGAGTTTTTGCCATCTATAAACCTCCAATACCCATGAATTTTCATAATATTAACTGCTTTGTCATCCTTAGTTTATCCATGTGGCCAATATAACCATGTTGTAGTTCTCAACCCATTTTTTTGGAGCAATCCGGGGACACCGCAACTGTATGGATATACTGAGGGGGCGTCTACTTTGGGCGATACTCCATATTACATTGACAATGCTTGTGATTGAATATTTGTAGGATTAGATGATCAAACGAACTCAAAATTATTAGATCCATCTAAGTATGTGGTGGTCTGGTGGATTATCTTATGGAGTACCCCACCACCCAAGCACAAGTATAACCAAACTTCACCTTTCCTAAACATGCATTTAAATCTTTCAGGCAAGAGAGAGAACCTACAATGTAGGTGAGTTTATGACAAGAAAAGAGCAATTGCATGTTGTAAGGCCAACAACTACTGTCGATGAAGGTATTTCTTATCGTTTCATCTTACTTTTTTTTTCTTTATTTATACACTTTTGGGTTTGAGAATTTCTCAATTAGCTCATTTTTTTGGCCACTCTCTTAATTATTTCCCAGCTTTGGACACCCTTGTGGAGAAAAGAGTTACTGGATTTCCTGTGGTTGATGATGATTGGAAGTTGGTAATGCTACGTATCTTGTATGATTATGTTTTTGCATTCTAGAGAGCAACATAAATCTCACTTTTCCTACCTTCTAGTAGTAATGACTTTGGTGGCCGTTCATCATAAATCTTGACCAACTGTGTGATGGTGTTACAGGTCGGTGTGGTTTCCGACTATGATTTGTTGGCACTTGACTCCATCTCAGGTACCATTGGATTTGTGAAACCAATTTAATATTCTTGTATTTTTGCTAAGTTGCACCTCTAAGGATAGAAACTCAGTTTTTAGTACGAATGTACAACATCTACCTGTTAAAGCTGGTTACTCAGTTTATTAGGTAGTCATCGCAGATATTGACTTGTTTTCCCTCCATTCATGAGTTTGAAAAGGAAGAAAATGAAAAATGTAGAACAATAAAACATAGAGATATGTAAAGAAGTAGACATAGTAGAGAAAAGAAGTAGGTATATTTCATTACGTCATAAAAGCACATATATATAGTACAAGAGACTAAGTGGTCACATAACCGATGTGAGATACTTATTATCTAACATATTATATAACAAAAAACATAAAAGTCATCAAGAAGAATGAATCACACTGAAAAGAGTGAATCACACAGAAACTAGAACATACTGACAACTCCATTAGAATTGGAAGATCTGTTTATTAGTCACCAAACCTAAGATTATGTAAGAAAAAGGACACATTTATAGCAGCAATTATCAGCACTGTGCATTGTTTATATGCCCAGGTGCTGAGGGACTATAAGATATGTAAACTAGATTGTTTTTTCCTTTCGGTATATTATTTATTAAGTTTAACATATTTTTGTACTTTCCTTCTATTTCCAGGGGCTAAACCAACATAGCTATTATCAAGTAGAGTTCCTTATTACTCATTGCTTATAATTTTTGTTCTGTTTCTCATTGATCAAAATTAGGTGGTGGTGAACAAGATAGTACAAATTTGTTTCCAGTTGTCGGTAGCACTTGGAAAGTATGTATAAACTTTTCTTTCATGAATCTATTAGTCTCCTCGATCAAATTTGTTTCCAGTTGTCGATAGCACTTGAATCTATTAATTTCCTTGATCAATGTAAAGCATCCTCACTATTTTACTTGGCCTGTCTTTGAGTTTCTAATATTCTATTTATGCAGACATTTAATGAAGTTCAGAAGTTACTCAGTAAAACTAATGGGAAGGTTGTTGGTGACGTAATGACTCCTTCCCCCCTAGTTGTGCGTGAAAACACCAATCTTGAGGATGCAGCGAGGTATTTTGACCATTTTCTTAAATATACAACAATTGTAAATCTGTTGATCTAAAAATTACCTCAAAATGTTAGTTTTTCTATAGCCAACACTAACTACAGAACTGGTCAGTTTGTGTGAATCAATCTACAAGCTCAGATTCAATCATTCAAAGGAATAATGTGATGCTGATATGATGCAGGTTGTTGCTTAAAACAAAGTATCGCCGGTTACCTGTAGTAGACATTGAAGGAAAGCTGGTAATGTGATTCTACTCAACTTACAGCATTGGCCCAATATACTAAAATCAGCTGAATGCAATTCTTACAATTTGAATTTTGCCATGTGATAGATTGGTATTATTACCAGGGGAGATGTTGTCAGGGCGGCTCTTCAGATAAAGCAGGCTGCCGAGGAAATGTGATCACTCTTCAGCGCTGGTTGCTCTAAGCATGAGTGAAATTAACACGTACACGTCCTTGATTCTCTAGCCATATTACTGGTTGAACTGAAGTGGTACTCTTTGTGATGTAGTGGCTGATTACTCCATAAAAGGACAGCTGCAGTGAATATGGCACAATGAGGTAATATGTATAATGTATATGTATTGGTCGCGCCCCAAAACCGAGTACTTCATTCTTGCCCAGCTTGTATATTTAGATTTCGTATTCTTGTTTGCATGTGGTGGTGGTGAGAATCCAGAATTGTAGTGAGATTGAGATCAATAGGTAGACTTTCTGTGTCCTCATGGGCTTCTGCTGCCCTTATGCTGTTCTAATAGACATTTATTAGGCTACTTTTTTGGGGGGAAAATTATTAGCATACAACAATCACTGTTTCCCTAATTTCATAATATTCAGAATTGTAGTGAGATTGAGATCAATAGGTTGACTTTCTGTATCCCAATTTTTTACTGTATAATGTTAGTACATTGTTACGGTGGTCCTAAATGTATGCTGCATAAATATTTTTATATTCAATCATTTTAATGCTAAATTAGGTTAAAATAAGGATGATATTACCATTATTAAAGTATTTCTTAATCGGTTAATTTAATCTGACATTTCACCTGTGGTAGTGTAGATGTGATATTCAATTAGTTTCACTATTCAATTATGTTAATCTTAGAGGTAGTACTATGTATTGTAAGTTTGTATTTTGTTAGAATGTAAGATAAGATTGCCCTGAATTTTGTTCTGAAATTTTGAACAAAATGTTTCTACAAGAAATCATATTTCTAATTATGCTTGATTGACAATGGCGATATATGATAAAAAAAAAATACAATTGATGGATTATGTAATGACAATTAATCACATAACTCGTAAAATTAAGGGTTTGATGTATACTATCTATGATTTTATTAAAAATTAATGTTAACGAGTGGCGGTGGCGTATGAAGCATTGGCTCACTTTATTATGATATCAATGAGATTGTGACTTCTCTACTTTCATATTTAAACATCGATATTATTGTTTTCTATGAATACATGCATGTCTTCTTCTACTCCCAATTTCAGGAATACTTCCATATATGGATCCGAATTATTAAATCACTTGGTCAAGTTACAATTGCAACATGACATACTACTTACCACTATTCACATTAAGTCAGAGTCGTAAAGATGATTATTAATGATTCCTTATTAATCATTGTGATTATAGTGACTCAAACTTTCGAACTTGGTTGAAAGAGAAGTGTCTTACCAATAAAGTAGTGTTTCATTTTGATGTTTAGCCGAACGACACTAAAACATCAAATGGCTCATTCTTACGCATTTGCGAGTTTCTTTAGCATCATGAGATCCTACACTCAGTCGCAACTTATTGAATGTTGAGGTTGAATATGCACTTTGTTATGAATTTCCATATTATTGCTAATCAGAATTAGTATTGTAATATTCAGATAATGTGATTGTGATTACGATGGCTTTAGGTGGCTCTTTATAATACCACAATGAGATTTTGATAGTCTACTATCTGCTTTAAATATCGAATGTAGTATTAATTTCGTTGAAGACATTTGTTCCCCTAAAGCATGAAAATAATAAATAAAAGAGGTATTCAATCTATATATAACGGTCAGTTAATTACTCCATCAGGCATCAATTATATGACCACTAAACCTCCATATTATGTTAGGAATACAAAATTAAATCCAATCAAGATCAACATCGTAAAAAAAGGAATATAGTTATTAAGTGTGTAAGATTGACTCGCAAAGTCGCATTGAACTTTAATTCTATTATAAATGTAATTAGAGTTTAAAATTATGAATAATGATAAATGTAAATAAATCGAACATATACATAATATCCTTAAATTTTAAATTCAATTGAATTAAATTATAAATCAATTTTGTTATTAGTTATGTTATTATATAACAATAAAGAGGAAATAATATGAATACTTTATGAGTTTCAAGCTTGATTTGATGTAGTTACATTTTTTCGTAGCTAAGAATTCTAAAATGTAAATTTCCTATTACAACCAAAATAAATATTTTTAATTAGAAATGGGAACTGAATATAATAATTAAAATCATAAATCCTAACTACTGAAATTCAATAAAACATACTCCAACTAAAATAAATAATGAGACAAGGGATGTGCCACCAAAATTGGGAGACACAATCCCTAGTAAGTCCTCCGCACGTCTTATTACTTAATTAATGCCATACCAAAAATTAAATTCTCGTATCTAATCAAATGAAGAACTATAAGTTTGCAATTTTTAAATATCATGCACATCAAATATATATGTCACAATTGAAATAAAAAAGACTTATGTGCTTCCGATGAAGACCGCCGGAAAATTCCCACTCCTCCACCCCTACAAAAGCGGCAGCCGCATTCGCGTCACCGTGGTCGCCCTCTTCCTCCTCTTCACATTCACCTTCCTCTTCAGCTTCATCGCCACAAGAGACACCACCGCCGCCGCCCATCGCCGCTGCCTGACCCTATCTCCGACGCCCTCCTCTACTACGCCTCCGCCAACGCCACCCCTACCATGTCCCCCGCCGAAATACACTCTGTTTACTCCGTCCTCCGTGGCTGCTCGGCGCCGTGCAACCTCCTCGTCTTCGGCCTCACCCAAGAGTCCCTCCTTTGGAACTCCCTCAACCACCGCGGCCGCACCGTCTTCGTCGACGAGTACGCCTTCGGTGTCACCAGGTATCATACAATTCCATCCCAAAATTGATATTCTGAAAGAGGTGCCAATTGGATCTCAGTTCAATCTTAGGATTGATAGAGTGGTTTAGTAGTTAGTTGCGATTTAATTTGTGAATAATTAAGGTTCGAGAAGCGGCACCCGTGGGTGGAGGCCTACGACGTCCGGTTCAGCACCAAAGTACGGGACCTTCGCAGTCTGATCGAGACTTCAAGAGAGGGTAGACGGAGAGTGCCGACCGCTGCAGAACCTGCTCTACTCCGACTGCCAGCTGGCGGTGAACGACCTCCCCAACTACATGTACGACGTCGGGTGGGACGTCATCGTGATCGACGGGCCGTCGGGGTACTCGCCGGATACGCCGGGGAGGATGGCCTCGATATTCTCCGCGGGGTTATGGCGAGGACTAGAGGCGGCGAAGGAGGAGGAGGAGGGACGCATGTGTTCGTGCATGAGATGACGAGAAGAGGTGGAGAGCGTCTGCACGGAGTTTTCCTTTGCCGCGAGAATTTGGTGGAGACGGTGGATATGTTGGGACACTTTGTGGTCCGGAAAATGGGCAGCGGCGGCGGCCGGAACATACTTATGGATTTTTGTTACACAACCTTCTTCTTCGTCTCAGTTTATTTGATCTAAATTTATATATATATGGCGTTATTATTTTTTTATAGTACCAAATACATGTAACAAACGCATATGTAATAGTACTCCATATAGAATAAATAATTAGCGAGTA
>NW_024598620.1:0-19338 GCF_004379255.2 Salvia splendens
TCTCAGTGCTAACTGAATCCAATGCATACTCTTTGTGAGTTAGGTGTTTCAATTGACTTCAGATGTTTTCTGGTGTGTCTTAATTCTTTTGGGGAAACTTTTTCTATGGCTCTTGATATGGAATCCACTTTGAACAATTGGATCTAGTGAATTGAACCTCTCTTGCTTTTTCAACGAAAGCTTCACGTGTTTTGATATGCTGATGGATGTTTATTCTCTTATAATTACTGTTATATTTTGCGCAGCCCTGATAGTAACGTTATTAAAATGTTGCCTTTCGAAATGTGCACATCCCGTACTCGGATTGACGTTATTGTAATTTAGTTGTTTCCATAAGACATGGTTTACTTAATCTGTATCATGCTTTATTCTCGTTTAATTATAGGTATGCAAAATTATCTCTTCTACTTTAGTTCTTACAATCATTTTCTCTTTTCCTTTTGATCACATGAAGCACAAATTCATTGAAAAATGTAGAAGTGGAGCATCAGCAATGGTCCCAAAGATTTGAGCAGGCAAAGCAAGTTAGGGCATCAATGGCATTGCAAACACAAGAAGTACCTTCAGACAGGACACTGTTGAGAGAAGGGGTATTTGTAGTTTTCCTTTTTGGATTATTTGTGTCAGCAGGACAACTGTAAATTCACAATACTTTCTCTTTTACAAATGTAGAAGTGGAAAGTTACTCATTTTCTATAATCACTATATCTCATTCCGTTTATTTCAGCCGGCAGGAGATTCAAGTGAACCAATTCTAAATACTGTACCATCAAAACGTCCGGATGGGCAGCAAGCTTCTGCCCTTGGCATAAATGATACAGTAAAAACAGGTGTAGAAGGTAATATCCCTATTGATATCAATAAAAATGATACCTCTCTTTTAAAGCATTTTTCTAACATTTTTTGTAACTCATTATCAAGTATTGCATAAATAGCAACGCAGAGGGATGACAATCTTAGACACGAATGATCACTTTCAGAAAAAAATAAAATTATACTACCATAGTCTTGATCACATTTGAATAGAAAGGCAACATAAGTTGAAAATTGTGGAAATTTTTGATGAAATTGCTTGCTGAGTGATACCAAATAACTCTAATATGGATTTGTCTGTTTCAACTAGCTCCTGAACTTGTGAAGTCAGCTACCATTTGCAAATATATCTATGATAGTTTATAATTGTAAAATCAGCTCCATTGCATGTTCAACTTGTACTGTGGGCGCTACTTTACTGGAGAAACTTTTTTGGCTATAAGTCACAAAACCATTGATTTTAAATTTTTTGATCAGGTGATTTTGGAACTGTAATAATCCATGATAGAACTGCTACTGGAAACTGCTACTGTGCCGCCATCTACACGAGAAGATTCCGGTCCTGCTACGGGACATGTTGGAAAACCCCAGTCAGCGGACCTGGTGATAAATATTAAAGACTCTCGGTAATTCTGTTATAGCTTAATTTCTTATATTTCTAATACAGACAGGGAACAAGCCTCCTTGGGAATTTCTTATATTTCTACTATAAGAAATTAAGCTATAACAGAATTAAAACATCGGGAATTTCTTATATTTCTACTTGGCATTGTCATTTTTACTTTTGCCTGCTGATATGGATTCACTGTTAACACTCCACTTGGTACTTTAAGTATTTTCGTGGAAGGAGGAAAGACCTCTTTATGCTTTCTTATATGGAGGATGGATTGATATTTCTCCTTTAACAAAGTCATCCTGAAACAACCCTACGTCTAGCTTTTCTAAATTACGGCCTAACACTCACCAACACTGTTGTACAGACGAGTGAAATATTTGAAAATGGAAGAAATGAAAGTAATTTGAGATACCTCACCTCACTCTCGTTTTCAGTATCATGAACTCTTCCTTATCCCCGAGTCTTTCTTGTCTTTTGCCTACTTTAGTTGGAACTTTGTCACTTTGATGTTCTCTAGCAATCATCCTCACTCATGCATTTTAACTTGCCAGGACTGGGACTCCTGTCGTTGGAATCCCGGCAACAGAGCAAAATATGGAAGTAAATAGCGTTTCCCAAGTAGCTGTTGGCATTAGCTTGAGTGATCCTTTAGCTGCTAGTGAAACTGTCAGCAGAAAAGCATTAGACAAGGTAGTTTGATCTTCCAAGTTCAACTTCCACATTTAAATAACCTACGGTTGTTTTAACCTTTTTCCTTATTTGGTCATCTTTTTGAGCAGCTTTGGTCCATATACACTGCTGGTAATACAGTACCGATCCCATTCTTAAGGGCAACCGACATATCCCCAATTGCACTCTTATCCGACAACGTGCTTGGGGGATGGCCTGGGGATAGCAGCGGAAGCATAGCTGTGGAGGCAATGCATGAGCTCTTTTCTGGTGACACCCAGCCTAAGAAGGGTAGAAGCAGACAAAATGAGGTCCTCTTTGTCCTAGTCTTGATGAAATCATTCCTATTTCCAGTAATTTATTCGACATTCGGGTAATATAGCTAGCTCCTCAACTTGTTACAGGTACCCCTTCCCCCAGGCGTGTATCAGAGATTGAATTCCAGTCCGACTCTGATGAATCTTGCTCAGGCATTATCATACCACAAAATGTATGTATTTCGGCTACTCCCTGGTCTCATTGGCGACAGATTCAGCCTTCTTAGATTCGTTGTGATGTTTGTTGCAGGTGCTATGAGGAGATGCCACTTCAAGAAATGCAGGCAGTGCAGGAACAACAGACCATTCAAAACCTCTCTGATACCCTTCGGACTATTCTACGCTTGTAGCTTTTCTAATCTTTTATTGAAATAGAATCTTGATTGTGTCCTGTTGCAAGTAGTTTTTTGAGGTTTACTGACTGAATTCCATGCACACCATTCTGAAGTAATTATTTTATGCCAATTTTGTAATTTTAGAACCTTCCAAAACCATTGATTTTGTATTTGATTGTCCTAGTATATAAACTAGAAATTTGGAAGTAAACATAAAACTGAGTGCAAACTAACATCTCATAAATAAAATTATAATTTCTATTAATCTTTTGAACTGAGAAGGAACACTCATACAGGTAAAATTTTGCAACTTTCTGGAAACTAGTAATTTAGGAGAGAAATAAAAAAGGAAAAGAGATTAAATCTGGTTATTTTTGTATAAGGGTATCCATAGTGGTGATAGCCCAGCCACAAACTCCTCCTGCCACATCATCAATACTAAAAATCCTCCTGCCACATCAGAAATAGCCCAGCCATAGCCCAGTCATATTATAAATAGCCCAACCACATCAATAGCCACATCAATAGCCACATCACTAATAACACAATATACGGAATTTAATTTACGAGACATATACGGGAAACATTAATAATACTATTTTAATTTAAAAAAAAAATTAAAAAATTTTTTAAAAAAAAAACAAAAAAACCGTTGGGCGATGCGCTGGGCGATCCCGACGCTGCAATTCGACCGCCTAGCGCTAGGCGATTTTTAATTCCGAAAAACCGCTCGGCGGTTTTCGGAAGCTGCAATGGTTCGCCTAGCGACCGCCTAGCGCCGGCGCTCGGCTAGGCGGTACGCTAGGCGCCATTGTGGATAGCCTAAATGACTAAACTAAGAGGAATTTAAGTTTAAATCCGGATTCAAAAGGACTCAAAACAAAAACTATAGCTTCGTCTCTGCGTGGAAATTGAAGAATCTACACCATATTTTGTAATCCTGCTTTGAAAGTATGAGAGCTTGTAGGATTTACAACTGCTTACAACACAGAGGTGTAAGGAGAATATGTTCTTCATTTACTCTTTTTTCTCGCATTCATGAATATGACCCTTCATCAAAACGGGTCTTTATGCCATTCTTGGCGCCATCAATGCTACCTGCATTTCTCCCAACCCACATCGTGTTTTGCTTCTATCACCGCTTTTCGCCACTTACACGCTACTTCTTCTATTCGTAACCACGACGGTGCTGATGGTAAGCTCTTCTGTTCTATTTTGTTGGCTCGTTGCTAGTGCCTGCCATGTGTTTGATGTATTGTCTCGAGTTTTTTTTATGTTACTTTGTGCTTTATTTGGGTGGAAATTGGTGTTCTTGAAGCCACAGTTATTTAGCCTACGCCATATTACTTGAGGGCTTGTTCTTGACTTGGATCATGGCCTTCCGGCATTTTCTGGTTAGTTTTGATAATGTTTGCTTGCACTTTATGTATGGGTGAAGAAGCTTCAGATGAATCTAATGGCGAAGTGGAACCAATTGATTCGTGGGAGGAAGAGGATGAAGCTGAGCCTGAGGTGTGGTTTGAATTTAATGATCATTGTTATTTAGCTGGATAGTTTGCAAACTTGATTATTTGTTAACACAAGTGTGGAAAACTGTAGGTTGGTGATGGAGGTGATGGTGGTGGAGTTGTTCTTAACAATTGCCCTTGGGGTGAGAAAGCATTATCTATAGCTCAAGAAGTTCTTCGGGAGTTTAGTGAAGAGATGCAGCTCTATGCATTCAAAACGTCTCCTCGAGGCTACATCTATGTGAGACTAGATAAACTTTCAAATGAGTAAGTCTCATCTTGCGTTAGTCCTAGTAATCTTGGAACAAATGTTAGAGCATGATTATCGTTTACTGTTTTGTCCTTGATCAGATACGGGTGTCCCAGCATGGATGAGATTGAGGCATTCAGTCGCCAATATAGAAATCATTGGATGAAGAAATCCCAGATGATTTAGCTCTTGAAGTAATATTTACTTGTTTCGACTGGCTCTACTAGTTTCATGTTTGTACATCTGATTCTATTTTCTCGATTTCTTTTGGAGGTATCTAGCCCTGGTGCAGATCGGTTGCTGAGAGTACCGGATGACCTGCTGAGGTTCAAGGATATGGCAATGATAGTCAACTATTTGGAAGATTCAGATACGAGATCCCCAGAAAAGGAAGCAGTGTACCTTCTCGACTCCATTGAAACAGAGTCGAAATGCTGTGTTTGGAAGCTGGCAGACGTGAGGGAGAATCGAGACCCTGCAGCTAAGGGAAGGCCAATGAGCCGCAAACAGAGAGATTGCATGCTAAAACTACCGTACGATGTGATAAAGCGGGTAAAACTTTACATTGGTTGTTATCGAAGGCAGTAAGTCTCTCAGTACACAATTTTTGAGTGAAAATCTACCATGAAATGTTTAACAAGATTCATGGGGCACCCGTCTTCCAGTTTTCAGTTGTAATCCCTCAAATTCCCGTCTCATGAATTGATCAATGAAAAGTTTTTAGTATCTTATACTCCTAGTTGTTGAATTCTCTCTTGCACAACTGTTATTCCTCTCTCTCTCTCTCTCTCACACACAAGCACAGCATTGTCAGTCACCAGATACGAAAAACGAACCATGAAATTGGCAGTTGAAAATAACAGTCTGACAGGATAAGTCCACAAACTAAATATACATTAGTTTTACACAAAATCTAGTAGTTATGCTGCATATACACACATTGCAGCAGAGAGAGGTAAAAGGGTATTAAAAAATAAATACTCATCCCAGTCTCAAACCTCGTCTGAACTGCTATTAAGTGAATCCCTCTTGATCTGGACAAGCTTGTCGTAAACACACCATGGAAAGCTGATGTAGTGACCCCTCTATTCATCCCACATTGTAGCAGCCGTAGAAAGAAGAATCATAAGTCACGTGATACCAAGCCGAAGCCATTGCATAGGCATCCCCGATTCGCTTCCTTTCTTGAACCACGACCTAGCCTCATTCCTAAGGGCCCTCACGGCTGCCCAATAGCGTCTGCATCTTTCCTCCGATCAAAAGTCTTTGACGTCTTCATGATGGCACCACTCAGTATCTCAGCCTCAGTCTTAATGCCATAGTAGTCCATCAAGTTCCCCAGCTTGTAATATACTCAGTCTTGTACTCAAAGGCTTCGTCAATGTACTCTCTGAATCCTTCGACTTCCATGTCACTATCGTAAGATTTTATAGCCACTTCTATGGTGAAGCTCTTCACAGAAGATGTGTGAGGGGCGATATCCTTCACCTCGCGGTAGAGCTTCCCGATGACCCGCTCTGATTGGTACGTCGTCTTGTCGGGCTTGTCCATAAAATCTGGGTACTCTTTCACACGAAGGTAAGGAGGGATTTCTGCAGGGATTCCGGTCTTGGGAAAGTCGACTGCAACTGAGAAAAGCCTGGCCAGCTCTACACATGGACTGCTTAATGCCATGCTAATCTCTCTGTCAGCAAAGACAGTATGTGCATTGGCAATGATCCCCAAACTGTCGTTAACGATGTAATTTGTGAAGTATTCTTCAACTTCCTACACCACAAATTAACATTTTATTGTAGAAACATAGCTTTGTATCAAGTATTGCAAATAACGATTATTACCTCAATGGTGACATTGTGATCAAGTTGTGTGTTTGGAGCAGGATTATAAGTCATCGGAGATTCTTGACGAGGCGGAATCAACTGAGGATCCCAACACACGAAGTATATGTCTCCATCCAAATCACTCCCAGAGCACTCATTTGGATGAGGTCTGATTAGCAACACAGTATGTTTTAGAATGATTTGATGAAATTGAACAGTGTGATACAGTGAAGGAGTCAGTTTTTACCTCTTTCCCTTTGTGGGAAGACGACACAGTCCACCATGTGGCTTAGTTCTGGCACGTTGACAGCTCTGAGAACACGGACGTCGCCCGGGTGCAGACACGGGTTCTTAGCCACAGCTACCTTTCCTGTAATGGTGTACTTGAAGCCAGTTGAATCCCACTGCTTCCGGTGCCTGAAAATTGCACAAACACCTGTCCGTATTCCAAGGTGCCAGTTTCGTCCATACATCCCATCATTTGGCGAGCTTGTGGGACGAATATTCTTGCCTTCACCCGTAAATCGAGCAGCTTTGCTGAGCGGAAATTCTGCAGCATCATTGAGAGAAACGGCTCTTCATCAGGCTTGTAGCCGCATTTCAACATTTCTTTCAAGATGTTGGTGTTTTCTCCGGGAGCCATCAAGTCAATGCTTCCTCAGCTTTTAGTGGATCGACTAAGATAGCATCGAGCTGAGCTACTGCCTCCCTCTGCTTCACCAGAAAGACGCGATCACTCACTCCGAGGGTGGACAAGAGTGTGATGATCTGGCGATTCATGAAACACGGTTGATACTTGCTCCATGATAGAACATCTAGCTTCGTGTTGTCTGATTGATACTTCAGCATACTATCCCTCAATGACAGCTTTACTGATGAAGTGGGATCGACTGCAACGACACCTTTGTAGCCACCATACCTTATCTGAAAGGCTGATGGAACACTACCTCTGATTTTACATTTATCAGCAACCCTTCGAGCAAAATCAGATGATATTTTCCCTATCCCATCAGAAAACGTATATGTGGTTCCATCTGTAACAACCTTAACATCAGGGATTCTTTCAACCTCTTCCGAGCAACACTTAGTGTTTCTGTCGACGAACCAAAAGACTGACCAAGCCTTGCAGCATACTTTGCGACGTTCCGTATGGAACTGAAATCACCCATCCACTGCCTTATATAATCAGCATTGAGGTTTCTAGCTGAAGCAGCAAACATCCAGAGGGAATTCTCCCTCAACTGACTCGAGGAGAATGCAAGAAATTCAAACTTCTTGTCCCCTATTCTTATGCCATTCCTCAAGGTAGAAAGTACTCTCTCGTACAGTTTTGTCCTTCCATTGCCAATAGAGGTGGCTACCCTTGGAGATAGATCAGTCGAATACATCTTATCCCACTCCTCATCAACGAACGAAACACGAAGGAAATTGTCAATGTGGCCAGAAAATTGGCGGAGGACACGGTTCGACATGTTTACTTCTGGACCGGCAAAGTAAACTTTGGTTGGAGTAACTTGAACCCGGTGAATATACACCAGACCATCATCCAAACTAATGGTAGGAGATTTAGGTAGTTCCTCGGATGTTTGGTACTTACGGTATTGCTCGTGAAGCCATGCCACAGGATCATAGCAGCATTCCTTTAGATAGTAGAGCTTTTCTAATGCATGCTCTATGTATCTAATATCATACATTTCTGGATTCACACTATGGAAAAATTCTCTATCTAGCTTCATTCCAGGAATGCATCCGTTTTGCACCAACGTGCAGATCTTGAATAGTACTCTGTAAGGTAGCTCAACGCCACGTGGGGGTTGTACAATCGGAACTAGAGGTGAATCTGCAGAGAAAGGGGCTCCACTTTCTAAAACCAATGGTGTGTCACTTACACTGTAGTATATAAAATTGTTCTTGAAATCTGGGAGCTTTGTGCTGTGAGGAATCTGGAGACACAGACCAGAAGATTGTCCAATACACGATGGAGTGAAATCTGTAGTCCTAATCCACTGATCATCCGGAGTATCCTTGAAAAAACAATATATTGAATCGAGCTTCTTGTGGATCCGAGGAGCTCCATATAACTGAAGAATAAAGACATAAATATATCAACCTACTTCAAAAGTTCCCAAGCGCATGGATTGCACTATCTCTATCATAATCAAACAGCACTATCATATAGTATCATATATCATATATCATATATCATGATCAAGGTATATGCAGTAGCTGCAACGCCTGCAAGAGCAAAGAACAGCTACAAAACAAGGTAATGTAACAAAAAAATTCTATTTTCAGTTCCAGAAACTAAAGTTCATTCAGTGAAATGATGTAATAACTAGATAAGCACTGGACCTGTATGAGAAGAAGCTTTGTAGTTCGACCAATCGAATTATGCAGCACAATCTGCCATATATTTTCGTACGACAGCTGAAGCCTGTATTCAACATTACGATGGCTCAAAAAGAAGTGAAATTTCTTCAGCCCTGCTCCAAATTTAACAGAAACATCTTGAGCTCTCCATAGCACAGAAAACTTTTGTTTAGACACCTGACACCCAAAATTCAGAGTCACACCATCCATTTCATGTTTAAATGCTTTAGGATTCACAAAGTTGGTATCCTGTTCAAAAGCCTTTAAATAAGAGCGACTAGTTCCCTGATAATAATAGAGGCCAATATTTGCCAAATGTATGATATCCTCAGCATATTCTCTACTTGTAAACTGGACTTTTGCATAAGACCTCGAACCCCTCTTCCCCGGCCTCACTTCTAGAGCCTCCACAGCTCCCGGGCACGTACGGTCCTCCAAGAACTTTTTCACTTCTTCAGCAGCAATAAGTTTGGGGAAACCAGAAACATGAAGTGTCTTTCTCATTTTCACAGTGAAAACTGCAATTTTATCACAAATGCAGTTTAATCATGAGTAACAAGAGAACCAAAAGCATATCCAAGGAAACAAGGTAACTAGAAGAAGCTAAATCATTAATTTTGTTATTTTCTTTTTCTCTTTTTTTTTAGTATTTCCACCATAATCATCACCAACTAATTCAATGAAGACAAGATAAGGTCTAACACAAATTCATACTACTTCAAGAATCAACATAATCACAACAGTCATATTTTACAGATGGATCTAGCAAATATGTGTACGTTATGTGGGAAAAATTCGATCTTAGAGAGTGATCATTACATCATATACATATACAAGTAGAGGGAGGTTTGAGAGAGAGAAAATTACCCTAAAATCGAAGAGAGTGAAGTGGGAAGTTGGAAGTATTTTAGTATGAGAGTTGAATGATCAAGGTATGAGCTTCTTCTACCAAACCCATTCCAAGAAAAGTAATCAACTTTGAGAGAGAGAGAGAGAGAGTGAGTTGAGAGTGACTCACCGTGTTTGAGTTGATAATGTTTCTTCACTGTATATATGTACCACAAAGATTCTTTGAAAACTTACTTTAATCATTTAATTCATTGCTGACGAATGGAGTCTTGCGTAGCCCTAAATATATTGCCCAATTAAAGGCGAGAATATGATGCAAATATTTTAACCAATCTATTTTAAATTGGATGAGTTCATGGTTCAATCAGAAAATAATCTTATTTTTATCATTTTTGTTCTTTCACCAAATTAGTTTATAGTAGGAGTAATAAATTTGTCTCATTTTTTATTCTATGTCATATTTTATCAATTTTGGATTAAAACTATCTACACATTTTCCTAGTACTTATATATAGCCCTATAAATATATATGCCATTATTTCCACTTATCTACACACTCATGAAGTATCTAAGTCTATAAAAGTTAATTGCAAAGGGAGTACTCTCAAAGACCATATCACTTTCAAGTTTCTGTTTTTATTTGTTAATAAAATCACTATATTTAGAAAATTAATGAGAAGAGAAAACTAATTTGGTCGTACATATGCAATTATGAAAGCTTGACTAGTGAGTATTTGTTTATAAATAAATCCAACATGGGTCCCAAAAAGTCCTAAAAGATAAGGAGAGAATAAAATTGACCTAAGACTTCTCACTTAAGAAACTTATTTAGTATCCATCCTCCCCCACCATTACTATATTTTAAAATTCGCACACGATAAATAATAAACAAATCCTTTTTTAAATTACCACTTGTTGAATTATAATTGTAAAAAAAAGCAGCATAGAGCGTTGAGTGGGAGACTAATTAACTATTACTCCATTAATTGATAGATTGTATTCCATTGGCGTAGGACTAATAATTCTCGATTACTACTAGGAGCTTCCGCATCGGTGCTCTTCTATAAGGACGGCGTCCGTGCCGCTGGCACGGTACACCCATGTCCGCCGTTGTGCTCTTGCCAACGGCACGGCTCTGCTCGATACATCGAGCACGTCCGTGCCGCTGAGCAGGGCGACGTGGCTCGTTTCTATTGGCGGTTGTCATTTTCATTTTTATTTTTTTTAAATCGAAAATAATACCAAAAATAAAAAAATATTTTCGGATTTCCAAAAATATAGCCGTTTTATTACCGTTTTTTTTGAAATTTTTTTAAAAAAAATTAATATCAAAATTATCTATAAATACACACATTCATCATCCATTTGGGACGAAATTCGGCCACGGGCAGTGGTTTTTTAAATTTTATGAATTTAATTATGTAATTTTAATTTTTAGGATTTTAATTATGTAATTTTTAATTTTTTTTATTTGTAATAGTATTCTAGGTATTTTTAATGCATTTTAATATTATGGAAATATTTTTAGTACTCGAAGTATTTGCAAATGTTTCTATTAAATTTGGAACCGGGCTGTAGATTATGCACTTATTATTGTCTCATGAATCAATTGAATACAAGCTTCAGCTCTACCATGATAATATATGGCAGATTGTGTTGTATGATTCAGGCAATCAAACTGCCAAGGTGCTTCTCATACAGGTTCGATTTGAATATTACTTTGCTTGATTTGTTATCTTATGTTGCTTCATATTCATATATATATATATAGGGTAGTGTTAATCTTCTTTTCCTCCCTTAGATTTAAGTTCCTTCTTAATTGGAACCGTTAGATTTGAGGGATGGACGATCCGGATGAGAAGCTTACTAATGATCCCGTGTTGTATTATTAGGCTCATTCTGTGCATTATATGGGTATAATTGTAAAACAACAATGAATTAAAATGGAATGAGCGAGATTTCAGCGGGATTTTCATTGACCTTCCATCTACTCACTCCAACCGTCACTCTCCTCAACCCAGAATCAAAATTTCGTCTCCCTCAATTCCCCCCTTTTCCAAACCCTAGCCGCCGGCGAATCACAGCCGAAACCGCACTCCCTTCGCCCGTGACCATCAAGTTCAAATCGACAACAAGGTAGTGTTTAAATGCTTCAGTTTTTCGTAATACACAGTGTTAATCGACGATTTTCACCGCCGGATCGACGATTCAATGTTTTCTCCCAAACAATATCACGTTTTTCAAACTCGTTTTTGCCGATAATTTTCGTAAATCTTAGAATCATTTTTGATTTTGTTAGGGTTATGTACATTATTGAAGTTTGTAGTTAATGACTGGTTTACTATTGTCTATTGAGCGATTTGGTAGTGAAAATCGTATCCGATTTTGATTTGTGGTTCGTCTCACAGATCTGCAATGACGAAGAGAGGCATGCCTATCAAAAGCCAACCAACCTAGGCTGCAGGTGAGCAATTACTTGCATTTGCTTGTATATTTTTTGGATTATTTGTATTATTGTACGGCGTGGTGTACAGTATGGTTCTTGGTGTTTACTTGAATGGATCTGTACATTATGTAATGTTTGTGTGGTCATTACTTGAATGCAATGTTTGTGTGGTCATTACTTGAATGGATCTGTACATTATGTAACTATTTTTATGCATTATATATCTTGTATCATGCATCATGTGACTGTTGTTGTATATGGTCAAAGAGTGAATGGAATAGTTGTATGTTTATTACTTGATTTACTCAGTGCATTATTTGCCTGTTTGAATGCATTATTTACCATGTTTTATACATAATGTGACTGCTTTTGTAAAGCATTTGAAGAGCGAAGGCAATATTTATATGTGAATTGTTTTAATGAATCTGTACATTATTTAACTATTTCTATGAATTATATACATGTTTCATGCATCAAGTGCTTGCTGTTGTACATGGGTTAAAGAGTGAATGGAATATTTTTATGTACATAACTAGCCTAAACCTGTACATTATGTAGCTATTTCTATACATTGTTTTTCATGTTTTATGCATCATTTGACTGCTGTTGTACATGAGTCTAAGAGTGAATGGAATATTTTTATATGTTCATTACTTGAGTGATTATGTTCATTATTTGGCTATTTGAATGCATTATTTATCCTGTTTTATGCATCATGTGACTATTGTTGTACATGTGTCAAAGAGTGAATGGAAATTTGTTTGTTTATTACTTGACCGGATCTGTACATTATTTAGTTATTTTAGTGCATTATTTATCATGGTTTATGCTTTATGTGACTGTAGTTGGACATGTGACAATGGGTGATTGCAATATTCATGGTAATTTGTTGATTTATTCTGAACATTATTTGATTATTAAAATGCATTATGTATCAGTTTTTAGGCATTATTTTGATGCTTCTGTACACGGGTGTATAAGTGAATGCAGTATAACTGTCCACATTATTTTATTCAGTCTGTACATTATGTAACTAATTGTATGTTATTATTATGTATGTTGTACAACATCAAAGCAGCTAAGATTGGACATCAACGAGGCGGTCGATGATATACTGCCAGTAGGAATTGCCCAGAAATTCCGGGAGCGATTAGCAGAGGCCGGGACTAGTACAGCTCCGGAAGAGACGGAGGATAGGAAACCAATGGGTAGGAACGTCGACCATCTGTATTGTCGACGTACAGAGTTTCTGAATTGTATAAAGAGTTTAACTCCACGGCAGAAGGAAGCCGTACGGAACATGTACATGAGTCTAAGAGTAAATGCAATATTTGTACATTATTTAGCTATTTCTATGCATTATTTATCCTGTATTATGCATCATTAGACTGCTGTTTTACATGAGTCTAAGAATGAATGTAATATTTGTATGTTAATTACTTGAGTGATTCTGTACATTATTTGGTTATTTGAATGCATTATTTATCCTGTTTTAGGTATCACGTGGTTGTTGTTGTACATACTACACCCTAGCCCCTAGGCTTGTTAAACCCTTAGGGAAAACAAGAAACGTGCGCCAAACATCGAAACACGACACAACTTAAATTAAACGGGTCAGGATAAATGTTCATTATATATCACAAATAATGCATTACAGAAACTAAAACCACGCATTACACTACATAATATGTACATTATGTATATCTGTTTTAAAAAATACCTACGCGCTATGCATGTGCAACCCGAGACGAATTACTGCAACTAGTGTATTTGGACAACGTTTTTTAGACTTAGAACATACTACACCCTAGCCCTAGACTTGTTAAACCCTTAGGGAAAACAAGAAAAGTGCGTAAAACATCGAAACACGGCACAACCTAAATAAAACGGGGCACGATAAATGTTCATTACATACCACAAATAATGCATTACAGAAACTAAAACTACGCATTACACTACATAATATGTATATTATGTATATTTGTTTTAAAAAAATGCCTACGCGCTATGCATGTGCAACCCCAGACGAATTACTGCAGCTCGTGTATTTGGACAACGTTTTTTAGACTTAGAACATACTACACCCTAGCCCCTAGGCTTGTTAAACCCTTAGGGAAAACAAGAAACGTGCGTAAAACATCGAAACACGACACAACCTAAATTAAACGGGTAAGGATAAGTGTTCATTACATACCACAAATAATGCATTACAGAAACTAAACTATGCATTATACTACACAATATGTACATTATGTATATCTGTTTTAAAATATACCTACGCGTTATGCATGTGGAAACCCAGACGAATTATTACAGCTCGTGTATTTGGACAACGATTTTTAGACTTATAACATACTACACCCTAACACCTAGGCTTGTTAAACCCTTAGGGAAAACAAGAAACGTGCGTCAAACATCGAAACACGACAAAACTTAAATTAAACGCGTCAGTATAAATGTTCATTACATATCACAAATAATGCATTACAGAAACTAAACTACACATTATACTATATAATATGTACATTATGTGTACGTTTTGCGCGGCTTCCTCCTTGTCGAACCGCACGAAGCCATAGCCCATCGAGTTCTCGTTGTGATCGACTGCGATCTTGCAAGAGAGCACAGTTCCGAAGGCAGAGAAGGTCTCGAAGAGCGCCTTTGTGTCGATTGCTTGATCCAGATTCTTGATGAAGAGATTAGCATATCCACTTTTCCGGAGGCTAGGATCTCTGTGAGAGAACATGATCCGGATTGGCTTTCCATTGACATGAGTGAAATTCAAAGCATCTTTTGCATTAGAAGCTGCACATTATCAAAATTTTAAGCCATCAAACATAAAACATTTCACTCAGGAATTGTATCTATCATCACTTATAAGCTGCTAAATGAGAATCATAATTCATAAGAAAATACGAATTGGAAAATTGTACACACACAGTTCACTCAGATTGGGGATCTGAATAATCAAATCACACCATCATCACTATTAATTCAATGATATTCCAACAAAAAAAAATATGTGGAGTAATGAATTGTAGATGCATGCTAATGAAAAAACAGAATGAATTACAATCACCGTCGATCGGAGAATTGAAATTGACGTAGGCATATCTGAGCGACGATCGGCGCGTCGCATCTCTGCAAATCCTGACGGAGGCGACAGGCGCAACGTGGCTGAACAGATCGTAGAGCTTGCTCTCGTCGATGGAGAAAGAATGAAACGAAATCAATAAACATGGGCGAAAAGCGGGTGAATTACTTTCTTCCATTGATAATCGAACAATCGTGGAAAATCTAAAACTGTATGCGTTTGATACAGAGACAGCGAATCTGTGAAATACCAATTTCTCGCAGTGTGATCAAATCAAAATTAAACCCAGACTAATTGAGAAAGAAATCAGTGAAATTTGGGAAGAAAATAGGTTGAGAAACTGCACAAAGCCTTAACGGAGTAATTCATGGACCATTCCATAACTAACTCCAATTGTTATTCTCTACTTTACCCCAGCGTTAACAATTAAGAAAATTTGATAATTTCAGATTAAGATTTAAACCATTATATCACTATAAATCCACGGATGAGATTAAGAAGGAGAAATGATTTATAAGGTGAAAAGGATTTGAATACAATCCTATATATATATGTATGGGGGAGCGTTATTCTCCTATTCATCCCTTAGATCCTTTATTCTTCTTAATATGACCCGTTAGATCTCATTCATCAAAGGTCCAGATGATCTGCATTATTACACTATAATGGTGCATTATTAGTCGGTGTGCATTATTCAACTGAAAATCTGCATTATTATATTACAATGGTGCATTATTAGTCGGTGTGCATTATTCAACAGAAAATCTGCATTATTAAATGACACGTGGCACTAATCTAACCGTCGGATGACAAAATCGTGGGGCTGAGATCAAGAAGGAAAAAGGAGAAAATATGCAAAAAAGGAAATGAATAAATCCCTATGTATGTATATATATCAAATGAAAGTAGTAGTTACATTGCATCCTTGTTTGTGAAATGTAACTGTTGATTGTTTCTGTCTGTTGCTGCGGGATGTCTTGGATCACATTTTGTTGTTTCGAGTGTAAGAAATATGCTGAAGAACACTGGATTTCTGCACATTATCATCGTTTACAGATCGCGATATCACTTGATTTTACTGATATGTTTTTCCTTCTGTCCTGTAGTTATATGGAGCACCGCGAATATACAAGAAGCTTGCAGACTCTAGGTATAGCTATTTCCGTCAAACTCCAGATGATCAGTGGGTCCGAACAACTGATTTTACCCCATCATCGTGTATTGGACAATCTTCCGGTATATGTATCCAACTTCCTAGTGGCATTGAACTTCCAGATTTTGGAAGACACTTTTTATACTATAAAGAAAGTAAAACTCCCTTCACGTTGGAATATGGAGTGCCATTTTGTGAATTTTTGGATCTAGTTCCGATTATGCAGCCTCCTCGATGTCTTGAGTAGACTACTATTCAAGGTCTGTTGTTTGGTACAAACCGGATGTCTTCCAGGGCCAAAGCTAGATGAAAATTTCTATCAGTTGATCAATCCAGAAAGATATGATATTGCATACCTTGAGCAGCTTTTGGAAAAGTTTTACTATTTAAAGGAGTGTTGTTATAATCCTCACTCATGGCTTATCGAGCAGCATCAGAGCTACAACGGCTTTAAGAAACCGAAACCTCATGTTGTGGATGATGATGACCTGGTGCATATTCACAGGGTTCAAGTCACTCCAACCAAAGTGTATTTCCATGGTCCGGAAGTGAATGTATCTAATCGCGTGTTACGCAACTTCCATGATCACATTGACAATTTTCTTCATGTTTCATTTGTGGAAGAGGATTGGAGTAAGATGTATGCATCTGATTTAGCACCAAGGGGAGCTGGTGGGGATGAGAACACAAGAACAAAGCTGTATTCGAGGATACTTTCAACTCTGAGGAATGGCATCACTATTGGGAGCAAGAAATTCGAGTTTCTTGCGTTTTCCTCGAGTCAACTAAGGGAGAACTCCCTCTGGATGTTTGCCCCAACTGACAACCTCAATGCTGATGGTATAAGGAGGTGGATGGGCGACTTCAGTTCCATACGAAACGTGGCAAAATATGCCGCGAGGCTTGGCCAGTCCTTTGGTTCATCCACAGAGACACTAAGTGTTACTCAGAATGAGGTTGATAAAATCCCCGATGTCGAGGTTGTAAGAGATGAAACAACATATATCTTCTCTGATGGGATTGGAAAGATATCAGTCGACTTTGCACAAAGAGTTGCGATAAAATGTGGACTCAGAAGCAATATACCATCTGTCTTCCAGATCAGGTATGGTGGCTACAAAGGGGTCGTGGCAATCGATCCGAATTCATCAGTGAAGATGTCACTAAGACCTAGCATGTTGAAGTACCAATCAGATGATACAAAACTAAACGTTCTAGGATGGAGCAAATATCAACCGTGCTTCTTGAATCGCCAAATCATCACTCTCTTATCCACTCTTGGAGTTGCGGATCATGTCTTTGAGAAGAAGCAAAGTGAAGCAGTAGCTCAACTGAATGATATTATAGTCGATCCGTTCAAAGCTCTAGAAGCTTTGGATCTCATGTCACTAGGAGAAAACACTTACATCTTGAAGGAAATGTTGAAATGTGGGTATAAACCCGATGAAGAGCCGTTTCTTGCAATGATGCTGCAAACTATCCGCTCATCACAACTGCTGGATTTGCGGATCAAATCTAGAATATTTATCCGACAAGGTAGAAATATGATGGGATGTCTCGATGAAACAGGCACCTTAGAATACGGACAAGTATTTGTGAAATATTCTGGCTCCGGGCAGAGGAGGTTCTACGAGGAATCCGTTGATGAGTATACATCTACTGACCGTAATTACATTGTTAAAGGAAAGGTGGCTGTTGCTAAGAACCCATGCTTGCACCCTGGTGATCTTCGGGATCTAGAAGCTATAGATGTTCCAGCACTGCATCACATGGTGAACTGCATAGTTTTCCCTCAAAAAGGAATGAGGTAACTATTCACTTGTTTCTGGTTTCTTACATTAATTGATTTATCATAAGATTGTTGAAGGCTGATAATGTTGTAATAACAGACCACATCCAAATGAATGTTCTGGGAGTGATTTGGATAGAGATATATATTTTGTTTGTTGGGACCCTGACATGATTCCACCGAAACAATTCCCACCTATGGATTACGATCCTGCCCCAGCCACACACCTCGATCACACGAGGTTACCATTGAGGTACATTACTCTAATCTATCTTTCATGAATCATTGTATCTTCTTTGCAACTTCATATTTTTAGTTTGGTATGTTTTATGTTCTTGTCTGTGTTATAGGAAGTCCAAGAATACTTCACCAACTACATCTTGAACGAGAGTTTAGGAATGATTGCCAATGCCCACATTGTCTTCGCTGACAAGGAGCCATCCATGGCCTCGAGCAGTCCTTGTTTGGAGCTAGCTAAGTTACACTCAGTGGCAGTCGACTTCCCCAAAACTGGCAGACCTGCACAGATCCCTCCTAAACTACACGTCAAAGATACCCTGATTTCATGGAGAAGCTCGACAAGCCCACTTGTGAATCCAAGGGTGTGATAGGTAAGCTTTTCAGGGAGGTGAAGGATCTCGCCACTGACACAACTTCCTTGAAGTTCACAAAGAAGTGGCTAGAAGCTCCTACGATGCTGACATGGAAGTTGATGTTTCAGAGACTACATTGAGGAAGCATTCAACCACAAAACCCGCTATGACTGTACTGGGGAACTTGATGACTACTATGGCATCAAGACTGAGGGTGAGATATTGAGCAGAGCTATTATGAAGATGTCGAAAACCTTTGACCGCAGAAAGAGCACTGAAGCAATTGGTGCTGCAGTGAAGTCTCTGAGAAATGAAGCCAGATCATGGTTCAAGAAAGGAACCAAATCGGGCAATCAATATGCAATGCCTCGGCTTGGTATCACGTGACTTATCATCCTGATTTTTGGGGTCACTACAACAAGGATATGAAGATGAAGAGGAATCACTACATTAGTTTCCCATGGTGTGTGTACGACAAGCTTGTCCATATCAAGAATGAGAATGCAAGAAAATATCACTCAAAAAACAGCTCAGGTCAAGAAGGAATCAAGAAGAAGAATGTAAGAAAAGACCACTGAAAAGCAGCTTAGATCAAGGAGTCAGGAAGGAGAATGCAACAAAAGGTCACTCAAAAAGCAGTTCATGTCAGGATATGATGAACAAAGAGAATACTGCAAGTAAAGATCACTCAACAAGCAGCTCAGATCAAGGAGGAT
>NW_024598621.1:0-43596 GCF_004379255.2 Salvia splendens
GATATAATGTACGTCTGTATTATCATGCACAACATGATCGTCGAAGATGAAGGTGTACAACTGACTGATTGAGCCACCGACGATAATGAAGCAGGTCCAAGCCACGGCGTCACCACCGCCAACGTGCGAGGTGGGGTACCGCACGATGAAGAAGCCCTCCTCCAAGCACATGCCGACATGCGTCAGACGGAGGCTCATATTCGACTGCAAAAGGATTTAGTTGAAGAGTTGTGGGCGCGGAGGATTGCAAGGCGTTAGTTTTTATGCAAATTTATGTAATTTTTTAAATGTAATTTGTTTAATTATTGTACTTTTTTTTAAAAATTAATGTACTTTTTAAATTTTAATATTATTATTCGAATTTTCCGTATTTGTCTCGTAAATTAAATTCCGTATGTTGATACGAGTGTAAATTAAATTATATAATTGTTATTAGTGATGTGGATAGGTAGTGTGAAGGCTATGTGAGGGCTATTTGATGTCCAGTTGATGTGGCAAGCTGATGTGGCAGGAGAATTATAGTGCTGATGATGTGGCAGTGTGAAGGCTATTTGATGGCTATTTGACGTCCAGTGCTATTGGAGATGCTCTAATTAAGTACTTGTGTGCATATCTAAATCGCTAAACATGTGTGTTGCTACAAAAAGAAGAGCACTAGGTACTTGCACGCGTGCGTGTATATGATCGCGTTGACGCATTTAATGGAAGTGGCCAATTGTCGCGTGTCACGTGAACGCTGATCGATTTTAATTTTTTTTTTTTAATGCTATTTCTAATTCACACTTAAAATTTTGTTGTTTTTAATATTCCTCTTCGACTTCTCTTTATATTTGTTTTTTTTACTCTCAGATTATGTACTTTTAAATTTAAATTATAGTATTTTCAATTATATAGTAATTTTTATTTCAATTATTTCAATTTCTTTTTTTAATGAAATTATACTAGTAATATTTTGTTATTTGTTGATTAATTTAATGAGAAGCTAAGTTAAATATAAAAATAATAAGAAATGAATAGAGCTCAATCATGTTATGAAAGAGCATATGAATATATAATGTTAAAGAATCTAGTGCTCAATAATTGTGGATGGTATGAAAGAGCATGTGAATATATATTGCCGAAACAATGATTATATAATGCCGAAATAACGATTATATAGTACCGAAACAATTGATTTTCAAAATTAAAACCTCCTTAGCCTTAAACATGGTGTATGATGTGTTAGGCTTAAATGAGACAAATTTCACATGTCTTTCTTCTTCAAATTCCTTGAGTTATTCATCACATGATTCACACCTAACTTCTTCTATCTTCACCACTACCACATAGTATTTCAGACATGACTCTCGTTTGTTGACAAAAATAGTTCAAAAATAGAGTAGTGATGACAACCATACAAATTGGGATATTTTAAATCATTACTGACATTTATTCTAATTTATTTTACCATTTATTTGAATCATTCCTTTTACCGGATAGCATCAAACGGCACTGTACTGTTTTAAACTTTATTAGTTTATTATTTTATGTATTTACAGAATCTTACTCCTACTATGCATGAATATGATAGTTGTATAAATTAATAAATTATTACTAACAACTAACAACTAACAACCTGGCGTGTTATATGCTTGATGATATCACGTGGCTTAAGATAATTTAATTAGTTATATAGCATAAAACTCTTTTATAATCAGTTAATCACTGTATGTAATTAATAATTAGCTTATTGCAATGTCAAAATTGGGCTAGCGTTGACTTCACGACTTGACTTGCATTATAGATCCGTAATTATTCCTTGTTTGACAATGGACTCACCAGATTCCTTTTTTTTTGAAATTTTACTCCATTTTCACAAGTTTTGAAAATAAAATATTAAATTATAAAATTCATTTTTCCCAATTAAATTATTGTATATAAGTCAACGTCTTTAATGTGTACTTAATAGTATTATTTTATTAAAAAACTTATTTTACTGAAGCAAGCATCCTTTTAAGCATCAACAAGTTAAGTTGTTTTGTACTGAGACAACTGTAAAATTTAGTACTACTGTACTAATTTTTTTCAAATTTTATTGAGAATTTTATCAAAATTCGAGATAAATTATTGATTTACTAGCTCTCTTTATTTGAAAATCAATAATAGTAGGACTTTGACCAGCTCGATGAGATAAAACATTTTCACACTATATGATACTATCGACAATAGGGATGTAATCAAATGCAAACTCTAAATATTCTACAAAATCTAAACTATGATCTGGACCGTTAAAAAATGTTAACAGATTACAAAATAACAGCAACAGAAAATATCAGTGTCAACGGTTGACACCGTATTGACATTATGTTGACAGCAAAATCTTGAAATTTTACACTGTGTTGATATTGTGTTGACGTTGTGTTGACACTGTGTTGAAAAGTTTGGAGTTTATACAATATATGAGTTTACATTTTATCACTACCCATCGACAATAAATATTAACTGTGACAATTTAACCCAAAGCTAATTTTAATGTCTTCAAATACAATCAACTTTTTTCATCAATAAGCAATACGTACAACACCTCCTAATCCTAATCATAGGGCGTTCAAATTTAATTTGCTTATTCATGGTGTTTCAGTTCGAGATCACTAATGAAATGTAAAACGAGCCTAAATTGCAATAAGAGATTTAAGTATCCAATGACTTTTCCAAGTGCTAATTGAGGTATATATATCTCATTTAATTGCAATAGTACTAACTAGGGTAATTGTTAATTTATATGTACATTGATTCCATATTTTCCTGTTGGCAAGTACACAGAATAGTAAGTTCATAAGAATATTCATAATGCGATATCAGATTATCAGAGACAAATGTGTGAACTGTTTGCACAGACAATTAAGATAGTATGACATTTATGTTTTTTTAATTAGATTAGAGTGATGAGTAAATAACTTTTAACAATACAATACATGTGGGAGGTCGGAAATTACATAGTGGGGATACAAGAAGTATTAAACTTCGTAGTTTTTTTTGGTTGATTTTCAAAATTACAGGATAGACCAGAATTTAACAAAATTTTATGAATTTTTTTTTGACAATTTACCCAGTATAAAGTTACGTGACATTTTAATTGTTACGTGAAATTAAATCAAATAAAAAATGAATTAAACTACATAATACAGAATATAAAATTTACTATTTATTTTGAAATCAATTTGATATACAAGCAATAGTTTAATACTACTAATGAAATTATTTCGAATTTTCATTGTTACGGCATAAAAAAACATAAATTATGATTCTTCTTAACTTGAAAAAACTAATTAGTTATAAATAACATGCATGTATTATGAATAGATAGATAGATCGTAGTGTATCGAAAATGAAATGTATTTCTTGACCTGCTGAATGGGAGGATTGAAGACCAAGAATTTCTCTGATGTCATGTCAAATACTAATATGAGTAGGATTTACCTAATAACCCAAAATATATGACTACTTGACTCTTATAGTACTATTTGCGTAGAATTGCATGTATGTTAACAACCTCATTTACGAGTCACTGAATAATAGTATATGCGATTTTCATGTTAATTTATGAATTGATAAATGAATTTTTATCTAATAAAATCGAAGTCCAAAATATGGTAGTAGTACTTAATATTATTCCTCTCTATTGTTGGATCTTTAATGAGGTGTTGTAATTTCCAGTTGTATGTAGCTTTATTCCGAGTGTGAAACTTAAAACACCTAATTAATGTTGTAGTAATCCTTTTCCGAAAGCTTAAAAAGGCCATAATATTCATGTTCTTATCCTGAAATTAATTGCAAAGTTTATATTTAATCAAATTTGAGAATACGTTCAAACGTTGTGTTTTTAATCAAATTTGAGAATAGGTAGTTTGGTGCAAACGTTACATTTTCGGGGCGTTACACATATCTCATTGTTTGGCAAGAGAATAAGACATCGAGCTAACTGTTTTCGTTACATAAAATGGCTATTGCATTCAAAATCCGCAGCCCCAACACTTGGGCATGCAAAAAACAATGAGATATGTGTAACATAAAAATGTACATATAAGAAAAATATTTTAAAAATGCAAACTCATAAATAAACTTTACTTTGGGGGGAAAATGCTTGGGACTTTCAATTCTCTTATTGCCGTAATAATATTATTTGGATCGACAGCCTTTAGTGAGTATAAATATTTTGGTTTTCGTTTCACACACTTGTTACCTAATATTTTGATCATGTATCTATCCCGTCAAATGATAAGATATATATAGTTGATCCAATTAGTCATTCTACCATAATATCTCAACTCAATTAGTCGCTCTTTAGCGTAATGTATATTATGAATAATTTTTACCTTGATGACACTTTTTTCGGAATCTTTGAATTGTTCCATAAATTGCATTAGAGAGACACCACAATCATGAATGTAACAAAAAAAATATAAATCATTAATGCGAAAGAAAAAAAATTATTTGACAAAAACTATGGTATCAAACACTCATTCGGCTTGTACAGATAAGTCTCCTTAATAAAATTTCTCAATTGCCATGATCAGCCTTCCACGATGACGCATTTTTCCAAACGCCATCCATACCAACGATGTAACTAACACACATCCATCGTCCTTCTTTCATTCTGCTTTTTGAAAACATTAATCACAAATTAGATATGCAAGAGCCCACCTTCACCAAGTTGATGAGAGAGAACAGGTGGGAACGATAGAATTACTCAAGAGGCATTTGTAATTAATACTAGTAGTTATTGATTTAGTGTATAAACGTATTTGTCATTAATTTAAATAGGTTACAAGTGTATTGAATAAGACATGCATCTAATTACTCAGAAGAGCATCAAAGGCGAAGTCCATAGAGAGTATAATAAACAAAATACGAAAACAAATATATTAAAGAATCTACATAAATTTATCAATAGCGGGGATAGCTCAGTTGGGAGAGCGTCAGACTGAAGATCTGAAGGTCACGTGTTCGATCCACGTTCACCGCATATTTTTTTATTTCTATCAATAAATGCGAATTCTCTTTTTTACCCCTCACAAACACCGTTTAATGCTTTTATTTCTATCAATAATTCTCTTTTTTATCCCTCAAAACAGTTTAATGCCCAGCCCAGATAAGAAAATATCACAATCCATTTAACCATATAGTAACTCATTTTTTCAGGTTTAATTTGAAACTCAACTTACAACTCTAGCTCTTTAATTTATAAGCTCTAATTCAATTATTCAAGCCCTTCGACAAATTATAACTAACATATTAAAACATCTAAAATAAGCATAGCCAACTAAGCAATGTGTAGTTGTATGGTTGAAGAAAGAGCAACACACAGAGACAGAGATGGATAAACATTAAAGACTAAACAGATGATGAAAACACCATTTATAATTTGGTCCTACATTTCCTTGAATCCAACAACCTTCTTTCCCTACCACAAATTATACATTTCACTTCAATTCTGTAGCTATCCAACCTCAAACAATCCACCTCCACACACTCATTTCTCACACCTTTGCCACTAGAAGAAATCAAACTCAAGATACTTGTCACTTTTCTGATCACCACCACCAGCAGGAGCAGCAGCAGCAGCAGCAGCCGCCTTTTCGTTGCCCGGTGCTGCTGCGGGGACAGGCAGCCGCTCGTAGTCGACAGGCTTCGGGATCTCCGGTGGGGTGGCACAACGTATCAGCGCCCAGTTCACCCCTTCGAAGAAAGGGTGCTGCTTTATCTCTGTGGCGCCTCGTTTGTAGGCCAGCCTGTGCTGAGGCTCCTTCACGAGTAATCCTCTTATCAAGTCCCGAGCGGCGAAGCTGACAACGGGTGATTCTGGGAAGCGGAGAGGCTGCCCTACGACGTTGAATAGTGTGGCTCGGTTACCGGATCCCTTGAAGGGAGTTTTGCCGAATAAGAGCTCGTATAGGAAGATACCGAACGTCCACCAGTCGACTGCGCTTCCGTGGCCTTCGCCTTTGATGATCTCGGGGGCCAGATATTCGTGTGTCCCGACGAAAGACATCGACCGCGCGTTGCTTGGCTCGGCCATCAGTTCGGGCAATGGGCTCACTTGGTTGCCGATTTCGTTTTTGTTCTTGGGCTTCTTGTCCTTCTTGGATTTGCTGGAGAAGAGACGGGGAGAGAAGCATGATGTTGGGACAACGCACGATGGCGTAATGCAGGATGGTTCGATGCACGCTGGCTGGGCGCAGTAACCGGGCGTTTTGCGCTGGGGGTCGGTGTCGAGAGATGAAGTCTTCACCAGAGTCGGGCTGACAGCACAACGAAGCGAAAGATCAAAGTCTGAGAGCATGATATGGCCGTCGTCCCTGACAAGGACGTTTTCTGGCTTAAGATCGCGATAAACAATCCCAAGCATGTGTAAATACTCCAACGAAAGCAGCACTTCTGCAACATAAAACCTGCAAAAAGAAAATTGAGAATAATTTAGGAGCTCAAACCTTTTTAGTTGTTGATATCTCCTCATTTTACCTATCACATATAGCATAAAAATGAAATCTTTGAAATTTATACAGCCAAATTGAATGGCATAGTAACTTCATTTGATCACAAGATATATAAGGCTACTTAATTAATTGACAGAAGCAACCAAATATGTGAGAATTACTTAACAAACTCAGTATTTTACTCAGCAATGTTGTGTTTAAGCCACTTTCGATTATGGTGGATATAAACAGATCCACGTGTGCACAATTGAATGGTTCGAAGATGACAACATGATGCAAGGTAGTAAGATATGAAACTAAATGGAGAAAAGCTCGAAAGATAAGATCTATAGCACTAAATAGTTCTTGAAGCCTAACCCAAAACCCCCAAAAATTGATGGAAGAAGAAGAAAGAGCATCTGAAGAAATGGATACGGAGAAGGTAAACAATAATGGTAATAAAGATATAGATAGAGTATTATTATCTACCAAAAGTTTGCTCTGAGAAACAAGGGAGGGAGACTACAGAACCGTATAAAGACTGAGGATGCATTGGAAATTTGGAACAATAGTCTTGGGATAGAAATGTCACAAAATATAATCTTTTAAGTGAGGTTCAACCAACAGAGAGATTCAACAGTCTATGCATTACTAAGACATCGGAAACTGATGGATACCAAAAGTATATATGTAAGTGTCTGGTTTTAGCAATTTAACACTGCAGAAAATATACTAAGAAGAAGTAGGGAGTAGTTCAAAATTAGTTTTATGACAATAATAAGCATGCCATGACTGTCAGATATGCTGAAAATGTAGAGCCAAATTCCATTCTAGTTTTGCTAAAAAGTTCATAAGGTTAGAAAATATCTTACTTGACTGCTTGTTCGGAGAAATATTTTCCTTGCTGTCTCTGTCTAAGGGTGTGTAGGTCTCCTCCCGGGCAGAATTCCATGACCAAACATGAAAATTTATCGGTTTCAAAATG
The DNA here is from genome assembly GCF_004379255.2 of Salvia splendens. Taxonomy (NCBI): domain Eukaryota; kingdom Viridiplantae; phylum Streptophyta; class Magnoliopsida; order Lamiales; family Lamiaceae; genus Salvia; species Salvia splendens. The sequence goes on from NW_024598621.1 coordinate 7,441, forward strand.
GATGTAAAGAGTCGGAAGGAAGGGATGGTCGAGGGACTGGAGTATTTCTCTTTCAGTCTGAGCACGGAGAAGCTTCTTACGGCCAGCTAAGGATGCTTTGTCCATAACTTTCATTGCGAAATAACATTTAGTTCCGGTCAACTCAGCCAGATAAACACTCCCGATATCTCCACAACCTAATCTTTTCAGCAGCCTGAAATGGCTCAATCCAATTACACCATCTCTGGATCGAAGTGCTTGGATGGCTTCCCATCGTATGTCGTTTGCTTTATGGGGTTTGCTGATACCGCTACTAAAGCTGCTACAGGTGCTCTCATCACTCACATCACTGCCAGTGCTTCCACGGCACACGCTGCTCACTTTGGCACTTCCACTAGTTTTTGCTGGTGCATCACTAATCTTTGCAGAAACGGAGCTGTTCTTCGCACTGCATGGATTAGATATTTTCTTTTCTTGATCCTCAGAAGTTTCGATGGAGACTTCATTCTCGCGTACATCAACATCTCCAGCTGTGGACACTTGCTCAGATTTGGAATATGAGTTACCAGGTGACACATTCAACGAATCCTCAAGATTAATTTGAGATAGTTTGGACTCAACATCTTCTCTAGGCTCCCCAGCAGTATCCATACCAGATTCTTCAGCCTTTTCTGCTTTACTCAGCTTCGGCTTGTTAGTCTTTAGGGGCAAAGATTTGAGATCATGCGCCGTGACTGCATAATGAGCACCGACAGCTTTTTGTTGCAATCCCAGGTGAGTCCTAGAGCCAGTCTTCGAGGCCATCACTGAAACAATAAGCTACTCTTTTAAGACTTAGATACAACAAAAAACACTGCATAACGGCTACAATCTCTATAATGCCCAGATAACACCCCAAGCATTTTATCTCCAACTCTGTGGAACAACAACCCTGTCAATTGAAATCACCAACAAGTAAATCTCTTGACATAACTAAAGAAGGAAGTTTGTTAAGTCAATCAAAATTACTAACAAGCATAACCATCAAATGTTGTGCAAGATCTAAACAACAAACTTCAGAATATCATAGCATCAAACAGAGATGAACAAATTCAGATACCAGAAATACTCCAGCTGCCTTTGTTGTAGCAAGTTAGCTAGTACCAGAAAGGTTAAGCCCACAGACTCAAAAGCTCAAAAAGCAAAACTGGAAAAGGAGTATATGAAGCATCAATAGATGGAGGGATTGAAAAAGGAATTCCAAAAGGAAGCTAGGGAGAGTGATGGCACAATTTGAGAATTACTAGTCAATCACAGAACACACCGCAAAATTACTTTTTTTCCCAAAAAAAGAGGCTTTAACAGAAGCAAAAAAAAATCCAAGCCCACTTCCAGTAAACCTGAAAAGACGAAACCTAGAAAACAAAATTCACATAGGGAATCAAGGACCACCAGAAAGAAACGAAAAAATGGCAGTGAATCAAGTCAAATGCAACAGTTTCTATGATGGCATGCGATTATTCAAAATTCAAGAAACACAATCAATCAAGAAACATAGAAATTCACACACCCACATAAAAATCAGATCTTGATCACACACCCACCACAGATCTTAACATAAAAATCAAATCTTGAAAGCTGAAAACACAAGGATGGAGAAAAATCACCTAAACTCGCAATGATCAGAGATTATTCCTCTGGGCTTAGGGCTTTGGCAGTTAAAAATCAGTATACAGAGACAGAAAACGGCTCCATACACGGCCTCGTTCCGTTGTGTTTGGCGGATTGTGGGCTGTGTCACAAGTGGAGGAGAGAGAGATTCAATGAAAATTGGAGGCTCAAAGACTCCACCTTTTATTAGGAGAAGAGAATCACCATCACTGTGAGTGTGTGGACGGTCAAAGCTAGTGAAAATCACTACTAATCACTCCTTAGTTACTTTACTAAAACGGTTAAACCCCACTTTTTATGGTTTCTCTTCTTTTTATTTCTTTGAAATGTGTGTTTAGCTTAAAACTATTTTCCTTTTCATTTATTTTTTGTCGCTTTCTCTATAATAATACTCCAAAAACTAAAGTGGGACATGTAACTATTGGGCGAAATCAATCCCATCTGAGCTGTCACATGTAAATATGTAATCGATTATTGAAATTATCATTACAAAATTATTGAGTTTGTGAACTTTTCAATTTTATCTTAGCTTTTTTCTTAGTAGTACATGGGTGGAGCTAAAAAACAAAGAGGGCATGACGATTCTGGAAATAAATACTATTTTCTGACATAATTAAATGAGTAATAAAAATTGCTAAGAAATGGAGTAGTATATTATAAAATCAGATGAGAAGACACAAAATTAGATGAGAGAAAGAGAAGGGCTTCACGTTAATGTAGAAAAAGAAGTTATTAATCAAAATAAGATTAAAACGGTTCTAAATCTATAATGCATTTCAATAACCGTAGTGAATTTTTTTGTCATTGAATAAAAACATCTAAGGTTATGTTATTTATTTCGGTTAAAAGAAAGAAGTGAAAACAGCATGGACCACTATACATATGTAAATAGTGTTTTATATCCCTATTTTTCAGCCTATTTATAATGTGTACCATTTTTTGTTTTTTTTTATCCAAATGTCCCAAACTTTTACTAGCATTTTTCACAAAATGTTCCGCTATACAGAATTTGGTGATGTCTTGTTATAATTTGAGGTTGATTCATCTCAATTCTCAACACATAAAACGACACCATTTTAACAAAAGATACGAAATACTATTAATAGTGTCCTTTGTCCCAACTTTTAAAATATTTTAAAAATTCTCTAACTTTAAGCTAATTTCATGAATATCCAGATTTTCAGCATATTCTAAAAAATGTCTCATTAAAAAAAAAGAATAAAGCTATGCGGTCACATTATGACCAGCCATAAATTAATTAAATAACAAAAAAAATGATTTTTTTTCAAATTTTTGGTTTAATACTACTTGATTTTACTTTTATATCATCTTCATTATATGTTGCTCAACATGTTAGTGTTGCTCTTTCGTAGTTTTTGCCCAACTTATTACTACTGTCATTTCTTGATTGTTGCTCAACGTTTACAGTAATTCGTGATATTAATGTGTTTTACGTAATTGAATTCAAAGATAAGTATCAACTCACAAGTCCATTCACACACATATAAGTTTATATCGGTAATTCTAATTTTTTTATAAATGTAAATGGACTAAATTAACTCTTTATGGCCGGCCACATTATGGCCATTTAGCATCACTCTACAAAAAATTTGACAGTTTTTGGAACACAATAAGAGTGGACATTTGAAAAAAGAACATTAGAAATGTGTTCAAAATACTTTAAAGTTGGAAACATAAAATATTACTATTAATGAAAATTGCAATGAAATAAGAAATCAAACTATATTTACAACAGAAAATGGCACATATTTAAGAACTAAGTGTTTTAATTTTCAAACTTTAAAGTGCTCTCTTTTTCTTTTTACTTGGAAAGGAAAATTAAGCAGTGATATTCAGATCTTAATTATCATATTTTAGGAGTGCTTGTTTTCTTTTCTTTCCAAGAAATCTTGTTCAATTACATAGGGATGGAACATTCAAAATCTGACTCCCACCCTCCGTAAATTAAATATAAAAAAAATGTCTAATGATATCAACAATTACCAATGGATTCAAATTGGTCAATTATGATTGTTTTAACGTATGGATAATTGGGTTCCATATTAATCTCAAGTCAAATTATATGAAAAAAAATTGAAAACAGCCGAACCCAAACAGGCCCCTAATGTGACAGTGATTGACTTAATATTATTATCCATATTATTCAACCCAATGGACCATCCTTGACAACGAAATCATGATGATGCATCGTGCATGAGAATGAGATGAGCCCTCCTTACCCGACGTCCTTCCCGTCACCACTTATCTGTTTGCACTTTACAGTGTGTGGTGATGGCGACGAACGAATACGTCTATTTAGCAATATAATATTGTTATCATACATAATTTCGCACGCAGTATATAAAATAAATTGTCCCTTTCCTTTTCACATTAATAATCATACGGATTGCTTTTGTTAAATTGTTTTTTCTATTATAAATATATTGTGGTGTATTTATCATGAATGTATGGATATGAATGGCCTAAGTCCATTATTGAGGTAGGGAGAGAGAGGGTTGTGTTTGTTGTCGTTGTAGTGTTAGGCAAACATGTCCCAATATCCAGAATGACATTACTATCTTCGGACAAGGCACCAAATTTGAACTTCCCCATCTCCTTTTACACGTGCGGGCGCATGTGAGTTTATACATACATACATACATACATACATACATACATACATACATACATACATACATTATCGTGTTAGGATGATAACTGCTGGTGTAGCTTAATGTGATAACTCGTCAATTCAGTATAGTATTAAAAATGTCAACACAATGAAATCAGTGGTCAACTATGTCTTTGTGTTTGACATTCGTATTTTTCTATCCTAAATTGACGAGCTACAAAATTATCACGTTAAGCTAGTTATCATTTGATTTTCCATACACACACATATGCATAGCTTATGTAAGATTTTGATCTGGGATTATTTAAGAATTCATTATGTTCCCCAAGACTATCTTCTGCAAAAATAAATGCAAGAACTTGATACCTAAATTATTACTTCATCCGTCCGCGAATAGGAGTCTCATTTTTTCATTTTAGTCCGTCCGCGAATAGGAGTCCCGATTTACTTTTATCATAAATGGTAATAGGGTCTCACCTTCCACTAACTCATTCTACTCACATTTCATTTAAAACTAGAGAGAACTACGCAAATGGTACCTAAACTTTAAAAATATCATGGGTAGTCCCCGAACTAAGGTGTAATCACATTTTTTATACTTATTCACCATTCATCACAATTTTGCACCAAAAATGTCCCCAAGGCATGAAGGGTATTTTTGGACTTTCATATCTAGGCATTGGATTTGATATTTTCTTTATATTTCTCTCTAGTACTAAATATGATATTTTCTTATATTTTGAGTACCTAAAATGATATTATTCACTTCACTTTTTCAATCACTTTATGTCATATCTTCTTTCTCTCTTTCTATAAAATTTTTAGGAAGTAAAAAATTAAAATAAAAAAATAGTACTATGAAATTATTAAATATATTAATTATAAAAATCAAAATTATAAATTTAATTATAAAAATAATTTGTCGCAAAATTTAATTTTGATTGTGATTTGATTATTTTTTTAATATTAAAATTTATTTTTTTTAATTAAAGCTAAATTCTTAATTTTTAATTAATTATAATATTTAATATTAAAAAAGTAATCATAATCAAATTAAATTTAGCTAAAATTTATTTTGATAATTAAATTTATAATTTTAAATTTTATTCCATACATTTAAGAACTTCATAGTGTATTTTTTAATTTTGATTTCTTACTTCCTAAAATTTAGAGAAATAGAGAGAAAGAAGATACGACATAAAGTGATTGAAAAAGTGAAGTAAATAATATCATTTTAGGTACTCAAACTATAAGAAAATATCCTATTTAGTACTAGAGAGAAAGATAAAGAAACTATCAAATCCAATACCAATATATGAAAGTTCAAAAATGCTCTTCATGCCTTGGGGGCATTTTTGGTGCAAAATTGTGATGAATAGTGAAAAAGTATTAAAAAATGTGATTATACCTTGGTTCAGGGACTACCCACGATATTTTTAAAGTTTAGGTACCATTTGCGTGCAAAACGCATAGTTCAGGAACAATTTGCGTAGTTCACTCTTAAAACTAATATATACAAGTGGGACCTCTATTCTACTAACTTTTTCCACTCACTTTTCTTAACATTTCTTAAAATCCGTGTCACCCATAAATGAGACTCCTAATGACAGACGGAGGGAGTATTAAAAAGGGAAAGAATTTATTACCTGTGTTTGGAAAAGTATTTTTTCTTTATCCATAAAATTTGCTGGAACACCTGCAAGAATCTCATTGTTGTTGGCCCACAAACACAACCGGTTCATTTCATCTGTTTCTTTATTCCTTCGATTTTTCCCCTTTCCCTTCATGTCTGCACATGGTTAGGAAGATTGTGATGAAGATATGAATGAAATCAGTTTTTGTTGTTTCAATTGCTCGTGTATTTTTATTGGCTAGTCAACCAAAATCTTGTGATTCTGATAGGAATCTGCATATGATAATAGTAGAATTTAACAAAAATAAAACAATTCTGATTTTTTTTCTATTTTTATGTATGAAAAGATAATGCAATAATGTTATTGATGATAATCTGGTCTTCAACTCACATAATTATTCAATATTACTAATTAATTACTTACACATTTTAACACTAAAGACTGAATGATTTTTCTCAGTTCAACTTGGTTTATTTAATACGGTGGCAAAACCAAGATGTTGTAGACTAGGTAATGCTGGTATATGCATAGCTTTATGTAGGTGTCCACGTTTTATGGTTGGCTTAATGAATATTTATATATTGTGATTGGAAATGTTTTGTACTCCATCCGTCCCAGACTACTCGCACATTTCCTTTTCGGCACGGAGATTAAGGAATGAGTGTATAGCAAAGTCAACAATTGCGGTTGTAGGTGATAATTTTTACTAAAAATGGAAAGAGTGCAAATAACTTGGGACGCCCAGAAAGGAAATAAGTGCAAGTAGTCCGGGACGGAGGGAGTAGTATTTGTGAATTAAACTCTTCTTGAAGATCTGGTTTAGAAAAGGGTTGTTCTCAAAGATGTATGTGGGGGCAATAGCACATTATGTTAATCATCTTTGTGCCACATCCAGCATGGAGAGAGAGGTCCCAAATCTCAATAAATGGGATCCAAAAGATGAACATGGCATATGCTCACCCATGCAAGTGAAAGAGACTTCAACTATATAAGTGGCCAATTTTACTATCTTAATTATTTATTGCATGAATAACATAAAAAAATAATAGTAATATGGTTGGTGCGATGATTCAACTCCTTGTTTCTTAAATATAAGGTCAGGGACTCAATTTCCATTTATATAAATGGAACAAATTATTTGGCCAGTCGCTTACCACTTAGTGCGCTAACAGTTAGAACATGAATTTGTCCTCTAGCTATCGATGAAGGGATATCTTGAGAAAAAAAAATGAAAAGAGAAAGAATAATTTGTACTATTAATGATATAGCTTGTAAAAATGAGAATTTCAATATAGAATTTCTTATTTTATAATGTAACATTAATTATAAATAGTGTATTAATTGAATTAGAAAAAGGTGAGAAATTGGTAGTAGTGCTCGAGTCTTCCAAGACCTCATTAATTACTCCATGTATCATATATACACAACTGTAAATAATAAAAATATTGGAAAAGAATTAAAAAAAAAGATGAGAGTGTAATAGAAAACTCCAAATATCACAAAGCTCCATGCATGGATGCTCGAGCTCTACCATGCCTCTCTACACATGCAACATATTGGAAATAAAATCATCATCATCTATATATGACTGTGATGATAGGTATAAATTAATCCAATTCAAGAGAAAATTGAAGAATTTGTTACATAACTCCACAATCCCTATGATTGTTTAAACAATAAAAAGAAAACAAAAATTGTAAATAAAAATTACAAACTATAATTTCAAATTGAAAGGGATGCATATGATTTTTGGAGGATCCACAAAACAGCATGCACATGATCATCGCACGTGACATGCATGTGCAACGTGGTCCCAGGTTGAACCCTGTTTGCTGTAGATTAATTTACAAATACTATTTTGTATTATTATTGCAGTTTATTTTTTATTACTACTACTATTTTTTATTTTGCTATATTACAAAGCAGTGGAATATATTCCGTGGCTACCTTTTAGGAATTTTTATAAGTTAATTACATTGCTCGAAGCACATGGTAAACAGTATATTTTAGTGCCTAATTTTGGAATTTTCCAAACCCTATTCTTTATTTATTCCTCAAACTTCTGACAAACTAATTTCCCTAACTAAATATAATTTGGTGCCAAATCAAGATTTTGGGCCGCATAGACCCGTTTCTGAATTTTATTTTGAATAAATTGTATACCAAAATTAACTACATATGTTAACTTACTATATTTAAAGTTTATAATGAGAATTTTTGCAGTTCAAATTAGCGAGTTGAATGTTAATATTTGGGGGTCAATTTAATCAACAAATTTATATTGATGAATACACTTATTAAACTACTAGCTCCAGTAATGGTCTAAGCAGGCTACCTGCTTACATAAAAGTAAGAGTAAATGATCGATTTTGTCTTATTTTTTGAGATGTTTATTATCTCACAGCAGTATTCAAAGGAAGTACGGAAGTACCGTTTAGACAATTACTAGTAGTAGCATTTAGCATTTATTGCCTCGTTTATAAGAATAAAACACTATGTAAACAAATTTCGTCGATTGAAATATCGATATGACAACCGAAACTACACCTCGACGACCCAAATTATGCATCAGATATCCAAATGTACACATCGTTTATCCAATCGACGTGTAATTTCGGCTTCTAAGTCAATATATCAATCGCTAAATTTTTTGCTAACATTTTATTTCCAAAAATGAAACTATAGATTAAATGGTAATTACTTATATGACGTAACTTTTTCAAACAAATACCACAAACAAGGGGACGAAATTGACAATAATAACAAAAAAAATTGAATTATAATCATCTATAAACTAATGTAGTTTTGAGTTTAGTCATATATTCTTAATAAAAAAAATAGCAATTTTTCAATGCCCTATATTTTTAGTATTGTGCATACATAATCATCAATTTAGTCGGCTATTTTGCTATCACGGTCAAAACTAATACAGGTTGAATTGAATAGAAATAAATGAGATCTCTCAAACTAATTTTTCCAACTCATATCTTTAATTCAGTCTCTTTCAAGATTGATTGATAAAGTAATAATCAAGAAAGATCCTTTTAATGAGCCGTGTAAAAGTGTAAGTCTGATTCATAGCCAGTAAGCTCTGTTCATAATTTGACCATATCCCCACAAAGCTGAAACTTGGGTCCATTAATCACTCATATATGTGACGTTACAATGAAAATGGAAACCCAAAATATTAATTTTGATCTTTTAATAGTGAATATTACTTCCTCCGCCCACCATTTAGAGACGTGTTTTAACTGTGTAAATTTTAAGAAATTGTTTGAGTTTGTATAGAAAAATAGTGAGATGTGATGTGAGTCACACTTTTATATAGGTGTGAGCTCCACTTAACAAAAAAGAAAAAAAATAAATCTTTAAATCATGGACAATTCTAAAATAGCAAAACAAAATATTACTACTACGTAAAAGGAGTGTAAAATGTATGTTGGTATTACGAAACAATAGAATACAGTAAGTAATTTTTTTACACAAAGTAGGTATATTTCAGTAGCGTCTCAAATCTCAATATTTATTTATATTTTCTTTAAAGATTAATGATTTCTGAGAAGCTAAATTATGCATATCAGTTTCTGATGGATCGGCGAATTTTTGATGATGATAAATGCTCGTAAAAATAAATTACGACACAGAGAATTTTACGTGGTTCGATTTACAGAGGTAAATCTACGTCCACGGGGAGAAATGGGGGCAGGTTTGTATTGCTTGATCTGCGAATTACAGCTTACAACACAGACTTGCTATATGATTATTTCTCTAGAGAGATTCTAACCCTTTTCTATCAGATCTAAGTTCTATTTATACATTGAACTAAGATCGTGGCTTACATCATCACTCTAGGTCGTGGAGGTCGTGTAGGTCATGGCCTAAGATCGTGGCCTGAGTTGACGCCACGTGGTAGTGGGTGTGTTGGAAGTTGTGGAAATCCTGCATGGGTCCACTAACTCCTTGTTCGGTCGAATACTGAGACCGAACTGCTTTGGTTGCCGATCTGAGAGTAGAGCTTGATGCCGACCTGAGAGCAGAGCTTGATTGGTTGGCTTTTACCGAGCTGTAGGCTGAGGCCGAACTCTTTGGTAATGCCGAACTCCTCCGAACTCTTTGGTAATGCCGAACTCATACTCTTCCTTGGGCTTTGGGCTGATGGGCCGTCACTGCTGTTGGGCTTGTTTAGTTCGTACCCCATCACTACCCCCCCCGAAAGACGAAGTGAATCACTTCGGCGAAGCGAGTCACTTCGGCATTCTGGATAAAGGTACGGGGGAGGCTGACGTCAGGGGACGTGCCTTGCATGTGACTGCATTAAATGCGACAGTAAAATCCGGCCGTTGAATCCTGAAAAGGTGGGATTCGAAACGGTGCGACGATTTTGAAATCTTCGCCGAATCTGATAAATATGCTCTTTCTTCCTCATTTGAACACCTTTGCTGTTGCGTCTTCTATACTCTCTCTTTCTCGAGAAATTTTCTTCCGCTTTCAAGAGCTTCTTCAGACTTTCTTCACTTTCAAAAAGTAAGAAAAATGTCTTCTTCTTCTTCTTCGGTGTCGGGTAGCGGTAGGAAAGGGGATAAGGGGTCTTCTAGCCGGAAAGAATCCGGGGAGAAGACCGTAGAGTATTTTCACAGTATCTTGAGTAAGGATACTGTGATATCCCTTCACGAGAAATATTTTTTACCTGGGGGGAAGGCGGTGGTTCCCGACGATGATCATAGGGCTAACGACCCGCCGGAGGGTTATGCCACCGTTTACGAAGCCTGCTTAGAATGCGGGCTTCGTTTTCCTCTTCCCCCACCTTTTGTAGAGCTTCTTGATTTTTTTCAACTCCCTTTAGGTCAGGTGACTCCGAACTCTTGGAGGCACTTATCGGCTTTTGCTGCCGAACTGCGTAGGCTAGATAAGGATCTGTCTCTGAGGGCAATCCTTAATTTTTTCCAGTTTAAAAGGAAGGGATCTTGGTTCTACTTGATCCCTTACAGCCTTTTAGGGCCTTCTGCCGAACCAAGTGGCCGAAATGGCAAAACCGTTTCTTTTTTTATAATAGGACTTCGGCTCCGGGCTTTCCTTGGAGAAGGCCGAAGTCCGTGATTCCCCATCCTCGGTTAGAACCGTTGGCCGAGCTCGAGGGCGAGCTCAATAAGATTCCTATGATTAGGAAACAGTATTCGGAAACTGAGCTCGTCAAGGGCGACCTCGTGTTCAATATCTCGTCTTCGGACGAAGAGGCCGAGGGTGAGGATTTCTCTTTATCTTTATGCTCTACTGCTTTAACGAAGAAAACTAACCTTGTTTTCTTGCTTTTTGGCAGTGTTCATGCTGAATAAGGCTATCCGAAAGTCCTCCGAGCTTGAGGAGCCGGAGAAAGAGAAGGCTACCAGCTCGGCGCCTGATGCCGAGAAGAATCCGAAGAGGCAAAAGACCTCTTCGGGTCCAAAGAAGCCGGAGTCGACTTCGGCAAGTAGGAAGGGGAGGACCCAGAAGCCCCCGAGAGCGCCAGAGAAAGATGTGGTCTTGGCGCCTCCTTCGGAGCATATCTGTGAGCCATTTTTATGGCCCACGGACTTCGCCGAGGTGAATTGTCTTCTTGATTCTTTGGCTTGGCTTCTGTCCTGTATTTTTGGTGCCCTCTGTTGACTTTTTTCCTTGTCCATTTTCAGAGGAACGATATGCTCTCCAAGCTCGTCGCCGTCGAACTCTCCAAAGCGTCCAACGACTATGCTGAGATGCAGAGGAAATTGGCGGCTGCTTGTCACCGGGCCGAGCAGGCCGAGGCAAACTTTGAGAAAGCCAGAGCTGCTAGGATTTCGGCCCAGGATGAAGCTCAGTTTGCCAAAAACCAGCTCGTCATCCAGCGAGAGCAGACGAAACGGAGTGATGCTGCCGCCGTGGTTGCCCAGGGGGAGGCTCTCCGTGTTTACACGGAGAAACTCTTTTTGAGTAGCCAGTTCTCGGCTTTTGTCGGTAGTCTGGTAAGGCTAATTGCCGATAAGGGCGAGCAGGGGGCCGGCGTCGTACTGCCTCTGTACAGCCGAGAGATAGCAGCTCGGCTTCAGAATCTGCCGCTCCTTGAGGAGCTCGCTTCATCTTCGGTCCTGCTTTCTGCAGACCGAGTCCGGAGTTGTCGAGCTGATCGGGACGAGAACCTGGAGGCTATCTTTGCCTCCGTGGGACCCGTTTCACCCGCTTCGACTTACAACGGAGAGGGTGAGGCCGAGCCGCTGGAGCGGGAGGCCGAAGTCGAGCGAGCCGGGCATCCGGAGAAGGAAGCCGATCAGGAGGCGCAGCAGATCGGCTACGGTGGCGCCGAGCAGGCTGGGGAGAGCAAGGAGGCAGAGGCTGAAGCTGAAGCAGATAAGGAGAAGGAAGCTGAACCTCACCGAGAAGGCGGAGACGAAGCTAGCGAAGTATGATTTCGTCTCCCTTCTCTTAGTTTAGTTTCTTCCTTTATGTAAAATGGCCTTGAAGCCCTCCTTGTATAGAAAAATTTTTTTTCTTATGAATGAAAAAATTCTTCTTTCTGCTCTTGTGTCTTCGTTTAGCCTTTCGTACTCTCTTACTCCTGTTGTGGTTTACTACCTGCTCGGTAAGCTGAAATGCCGAACTGACGTAGCTGCTTTGTATTCTTAACTCTCAAGGAGCTGGAGATACTTCACTGGAAACGGCTGTACTCTTCGGCTTTAGACGAAGCTGAGAAAAGAGCTATAGCCGATCAGACGAAGAATGACGAGCTTCTGGCTCGTTTAGTGAAGCTGGAGGCCGATAATAAGGACTTAGAGTCCGATAAGAATGATCTGGAGGCCGAGCTGAATACGACCATTGCTGAGAGGACTGCGTACGAGGATTACATCCGTGTGCGCGGGGGAATGACCATATCAGATGTTCAGAGTCGAGTTGACGAACTGTGGGAGGAATATAATGTACTCCGGAGGAACAATGCGCTGGAGAGCTCGGCTTGCCAACAAGTCGTGAAATCATTGCGGCGCTGGGCTTCTCGGTACGACATTGTTCTTGCCCGGCGTCCCTCAATTGAGAGATTCCTCCGGCATTTCCCGCCAACAGATGCTAGTACTCCAGCTCAAACCTCTGATTCACTTGCTCAAAACCCTACTCCAAGTCAGCAACGAACTCAGGGACAACCGGAGACGTCAAGTCGAGGACGGACTGAAGTTCGCAGAGGAGCTGTGGTTATGAGTGAGCAAGATCGGCAAATGCTTCGTGAAGAGACTCTTCGCCGCCGAGGTGCTAGGGCTTCCCGGGCTCAGAGAAGAGGTGGCAGGTCGATTAGAGCATCTCGTCGACCTGCTTATTCTGCGGCTGCCTGGAACGCCCGAACTCAGCTTCACGAGGATTTTGTGAATAGATGGCTCAACTTTAGCAACCCTGGACAGTAGAATAGTCCTTTGTAATAGCGTAACGCCATCTCGTAGGGTAGCGGAGTTGTGTGCCGAACAAGATTTGAAAAATGAAATTTTGTTTTCGCTTTTAACACTGTATTTACAGCTTCGCGAAAAAATTTCATCATACTTGTCCTCGGTCTTATGAAGTGAACTTCTTTGACCGGACTTGTCTTTGGTCTGATGAAATAAACATCTTTGACCGGACTCGTCTTTGGTCTGATGAAATAAACATCTTTGACCGGACTCGTCTTTGGTCTGATGAAATAAACATCTTTGACCGGACTCGTCTTTGGTCTGATGAAATGAACATCTTTGACCAGACTCGTCTTTGGTCTGATGAAACAAACATCTTTGACCGGACTCGTCTTTGGTCTGATGAAATAAACATCTTTGACCGAACTCGTCTTTGGTCTGATGAAATAAACATCTTTTGACCGGACTCGTCTTTGGTCTGATGAAATAAACATCTTTGACCGGACTCGTCTTTGGTCTGATGAAATAAACATCTTTTGACCGGACTCGTCTTTGTGTTCTAATTTGGCGATTTTCGTCGCCGGGATCGAACTTTCCCTTGTCCTAATTCGGCGAGTTTTATCGCGTGGATCGGACTTTCCCAGTTAACCGAAGTGGTCTTATGCAGTAAACCTCTTTGACTAGACATGGTCGTCCTCGGTCTTATGAGGTAAACTGCTTTGACCGAACTTGGTCGTCCTAATTCGGCGAGTTTTATCGCGTGGATTGGACTTTCCCTTGTCCTAATTCAGGCAAGTTTTATCGCGAGAATCGGACTTTTGTTGCAGTTCGTTTCAGACGAAGTGCTTGATTCTTAAGCATAATTGTGGTCTTGTATCCTCTTTAGAAGCTTTGACACACAATCGTGGGCTTGTTGCAGCTCGTTTCAGACGAACTGCTTGTTTAAGCTGAATTGTGGTCTTGTATCCTCTTTAGAAGCTTTGACGCACAATCGTTGGCTTGTATGTTCTAAAAAGGGGATCAGCCTTTGAAGAACGAGATACCTCAGTTTTATTTGTAAGAGACGACACTCACATAGACAGACACAACGCACGTAGAGACGAGAACAAGTAAAAAACAAAGAAAACACATAAGACTGACTGACCGGACTGTCTCTTACAAATGGAACTTTTTGAGGTTGGAAACGTACCATGTTCGGGGTACTTGTGCTCCTGACGTGAGTCAATTTGCAAGACCCTTTGCCGAGGACTTCTGACACCCGATGTGGACCTTCCCATGTGGGTTCGAGTTCGCCCAGCTTTTCTGCTCGGCTTACTTCGTTGTTTCTCAAGACGAGATCTCCCACTTGAAATTGCAGCTTCTTCACCCTTTGGTTGTAATACCGGGCTACTTGCTCCTTGTACTTGGCTGCTTTTAGGCAGGCCAATTCTCTTCTTTCTTCGGCAAGATCTAGTTCGGCTCTCAGTCCGTCACCATTCATTTCTGAGGAGAAATTGAGTTCGGGGACTGGATATGCCGATCTCAACCGAATCACGGCTTCAGTGCCGTACACCATCGAGTTCGGCTCCGGTGTGACTTCGGTCATTTCGCCGGCCTCTGATTCCGGCTGCTGTGATTGCTATGCTTGATGGTGCCGAACTGATTGCTCGGCACTTTTAAGCGCAATCTGCGAACACACTTGCTCTTTTTCGATCACCTCGGATGACCGCTATCTCTCCTTTAGTGGAGAAGGTGTTCGGCGAGGATGCCTCTGATCGCTATGACCGGGCTTCTTTTTGTCTTCTCTAGATGAGCTGTCTAAAGACCGTTTTCGACGGTCTGCCTCATCGGCACGAGAAAACTTGTCCGCAATGTCCCACATCTCTTGAGCTGTTTGCGGACCGCACTCCACGAGCTTTCTGTAGAGAGCTCCGGGCAGGATTCCATTTTGGAATGCCGAAATGACAAGTAGATCATTGAGATTATCTACCTGTAGGCATTCCTTATGGAATCTCGTCAGGAAGTCGCTGATCTTTTCGTCGCGACCTTGACGTATAGAAAGCAGCTGAGCCGAAGTATTTCGGGCTTCCGCTTTCTGAAAGAACCTCCTGTGGAAAGCATCCATCAGATCTCGGTAGGATCTAATGCTGCCTTGAGGAAGGCTGTCGAACCACCTTCTGGCGTTCCCGATGAGCAGCTCGGGGAACAGCTTGCACATATGGACCTCATTGAGACCTTGGTTCGCCATATTATACTGATAGCGTCCCAGGAAGTCATGAGGATCCACGAGTCCGTCATAGGTTATCGACGGAGTTCGGTAGTTCTGTGGAAGGGGAGTTCGGGTAATATCGTCCGAGAACGGAGTCCTCAATGCTCCGTACATGGCGAACCCGACATTTCTTCGGTATGGAGGAGATGGAGTTCTCCTGTGATTCCGGTACCGAGGATTCTTTCTTCTGGAAGACATGACACTACTGCGGTAGTGACTGTCTCGTATGGAGGGAGAGGGAGAATCCGCCGTTTTTGTCCCCGGCTGCTTTTGGCTTTTTTGCAGGAAGGTTAAGAATTCCTCCTGCTTTTCCGCCAAAAACAGCTTGACAGCCTCGTTCAAATCGGGCTGCTGGGAAGACTCGGTGTGACGGCTTTTGGAGCGGCTTGTTCCTCCACCATGAGAACTGGTGGTGGATTTATCCCTAGGCTGTTTTCCCGACCTATGGGATGGATTGGCTTCCTCCTGGTTCTCACGGGCAGGAATACGGGTACTCTGCGATCTGGTATGCATTTTTTTGGGTTGAAAAAATGGTCAAAAATTCGCTTTATCACAAATTTGGTTCTCTGTTTCCCACAGACGGCGCCAGTGATGGATCGGCGAATTTTTGATGATGATAAATGCTCGTAAAAATAAATTACGACACAGAGAATTTTACGTGGTTCGATTTACAGAGGTAAATCTACGTCCACGGGGAGAAATGGGGGCAGGTTTGTATTGCTTGATCTGCGAATTACAGCTTACAACACAGACTTGCTATATGATTATTTCTCTAGAGAGATTCTAACCCTTTTCTATCAGATCTAAGTTCTATTTATACATTGAACTAAGATCGTGGCTTACATCATCACTCTAGGTCGTGGAGGTCGTGTAGGTCATGGCCTAAGATCGTGGCCTGAGTTGACGCCACGTGGTAGTGGGTGTGTTGGAAGTTGTGGAAATCCTGCATGGGTCCACTAACTCCTTGTTCGGTCGAATACTGAGACCGAACTGCTTTGGTTGCCGATCTGAGAGTAGAGCTTGATGCCGACCTGAGAGCAGAGCTTGATTGGTTGGCTTTTACCGAGCTGTAGGCTGAGGCCGAACTCTTTGGTAATGCCGAACTCCTCCGAACTCTTTGGTAATGCCGAACTCATACTCTTCCTTGGGCTTTGGGCTGATGGGCCGTCACTGCTGTTGGGCTTGTTTAGTTCGTACCCCATCAGTTTCCAATAAAGTATCAATAGTTAAAGTGTTTAATCCTATTAATCTATTATACCACTATTTAGTTCCAGTGATTTGTTAATATATCAATAATTAAATAGATGGAGATCAGCGAAATAACAGTTTTGTTATTATGATCTTTTAAATAATATCCAACTACAAATTCAATCGTATGAAAACAAATGTTCAAACGACCATCTTTACGAAAGTTGGGAGTATCTTTTCCCATATTGAGACTATTTTCTTAAAATGTGAAAACAAGTTGTGCTTTCTGCATCTCAATGCTTACTATTGAAGAAGAAAATAAAGAGGTTGTGATCCTACTCCACAAGTTATTAGTATAAATTTCCAAAAATGATAAATGCTCAGATGATAAGCATCAAACTGTGATGGGGCAGTTGAAGAAAATGGCCAAAAAATTATAGAATCTTGAAAAACTTTTTGAAGCAAAGCAGAGTTGAGACAAACATAATTTCACCACCTACTGTTTTCAAGAATCCATTTCTGGTTGGTAGTGTGTAGCTCTAAGAAGAATGAGTTTCTACTTTCTACTCATCATCTTGATTAACTAATATAACTGTAACCTTTATAAGTATAAATCAATCATTATAAGGTTGTAAGCAAACTTATTGGAATGTAGATTTTGCACCTTTTTTTTTGCTGAGCTTGTATGTAGATGGAGACCGATGCTACGAACCCTGTGCCATCTGATCCCAAGAAGCCTGTCAATGCAATAGAAACAATCGGTATGATGTTTCGAAATTCAAATTTTTTATGTTTTGTAACATATGCATTAAACATGGTATATTCTTGCATTATATTACCTGCAGAGGAGGTGAATGATTCTCCAATTGAGGAAGTCCGGCTGACAGTAGCGATAACGGATGATCCTACGTTGCCATGCCTGACGTTTCGAGCATGGGTGCTGGGGATAATATCATGTGCAGCTCTAGCGTTCTTGAACCAGTTCTTCATGTATCGCGAGAACGCCCTCTCTGTATCGTCTGTCGCTGCTCAGATATTAGTCCTTCCCGTTGGGAAGCTCATGGCCGCAACTCTGCCAACAGAGGCAGTCAAGATCCCTGGAACGAAATGGTCCTTCACTATGAATCGAGGGCCTTTCAACTTAAAGGAGCATTGCCTCATCACCATATTCGCCAATGCAGGTGTAACGGGTGCGTATGCAGTCAACATCATCACCATCATCAAGGCGTTTTACTATCGGAAAATCAACCTTGTGGCTGCTATGCTACTCACACACAGCACACAGGTAGTTTTCAAGCTATGCCGTTTATTGTTTTTTTTGTTCAACTAATTAGTAAATATGTTTTGTTGGTGCAGTTG
This sequence comes from Salvia splendens, assembly GCF_004379255.2. Lineage (NCBI taxonomy): Eukaryota > Viridiplantae > Streptophyta > Magnoliopsida > Lamiales > Lamiaceae > Salvia > Salvia splendens. Next base: position 25,510 of record NW_024598621.1, read on the forward strand.
CTTGGGTACGGCTGGGCTGGAATTTTCCGGAAGTTTCTGGTGGATTCCCCATACATGTGGTGGCCTTCCAACCTCGTTCAAGTGTCTCTCTTCAGAGCACTGCATGAGGTCGAGGTCAGGCGAAAAGGAGGCCTCACCCGGCTGCTGTTTCGAGCTTTTGTTATTACATAATCCCAAACTTTCTGTTCCCATCCATCACTGCTCTCTCCTTTTTATGCTGGATATGGAAAGATTCTGTCACAGCACATCAGATAGGAGGAGGGATTCGAGGCTTGGGACTGGGCTCGATGGCGTTTGATTGGTCGACCATTGCAGCCTTTGCAGGCAGCCCTCTAGCAGCCCCGGGCTTTGCTATAATCAACTTGTTGGTTGGCTTCATATTGATAGTCTACGTTATGTTGCCAATAGCCTATTGGAACAACATGTACAACGCAAAGCGATTCCCCATCATTTCTGCACACGTCTTTGATGCTACTGGAGCGACATACAACACATCAACAATCCTAACTGGGAAGACATTTGAATTCGACCGGGCGGGATATGATAGCTACTACAGCAAGGTTAACCTCAGCATCTTCTTCGTATTGATCTACGGTCTCAACTTTGCAGCCTTGGCTTCTACTGTGTCACACATAGTACTCTTCCACGGAAGGTAAACGTAACATAAACATATAATCTCAAACTGTTCAACCTTGGGACTAATTAGGGCCTTGCTGCAGAACAATCTGGCGGCAGACCAAGGCCTCGTTTCTGGAAAAGTTCGGAGACATCCATAATAGGCTGATGAGGAAGAACAACGACCCTGTCCCGCAGTGGTGGTTCCACAGCCTCCTGATTATGGTGGTTGCGATATCCATGCTTGCTTGTGAAGGCTTTGGAAGGCAACTGCAGCTTCCTTACTGGGGCGTAGCGTTGGCTATGACGTTGGCGTTCGTGTTCACCATTCCTGTGGGTGTTATTGCAGCCACAACCAACCAGGTTCCTACACAAGTTTGTTTCATTTAACATTGATAAATACTCTAATAGGAATGTGGTCAAATGCAAACTCTATATATTATGTCATTTGCTGACATTTTCTAAAGATCCAGATCATAGTTTGGAGTTTGTACAATATTTAGAGTTAGCATTTTATCACTACCCCTAACATTGACATAATTGCAGCCAGCAGGGACTGAATGTAATTTCCGAGATGATAATCGGCTACCTGTACCCGGGGAAGCCTCTAGCCAACGTCGTGTTCAAGACCTACGGCACCATAAGCATGTCGCAGGCCATCACGTTCCTCTCCGACTTCAAGCTCGGCCATTACATGAAAATCCCTCCAAAATCGATGTTCCTGGTTCAGCTCGTGGGGACGGTGATCACTTCCTTGGTGAGCTTCGGCACAGCTTGGTGGCTCCTGACCTCCATTAAACACATTTGTGACCCAAAAAATCTGCCCCCGGGCAGTCCATGGACCTGCCCGGGGGACGACGTGTTCTACAACGCCTCCATTGTTCGGGGCTGTACCAGGAGATGAACTACTTCTTCCTGTTGGGGCTGGTGGCGCCTGTCCCCGTCTGGTACTTTGCACGTAAGTACCCGGAGAAGAGGTGGATCGGGTGCATCAACATCCCCATCGTTCTGTCAGGGACACTGGGGATGCCTGTGGCTAAATCTGTCAACTGCGTTTCTTGGTTGACGGTGGGGATCCTCTTCAACTTGGTGGTGTACCAGAGATACAAGGGCTGGTGGGCTCGGCACAACTACATTCTATCTGAGGGGCTCGACGTCGGGGTGGGCTTCATGGGGACGCTGCTCTGCAGTATAATGGCATCATTGGGCCTGGCTGGTGGGGGTTGCACATCGACGATCACTGCCCCTTGGCCAAGTGTTATATCTAAATGACAAAAACTGAACAGCAAAAGCTGAGAGAGATGCTTAATGTTATGCTGTATATATAACTGATTCAATGAATGCAAAGTCTGAAAACTTCCAACTGTTATACATGATTCGCATTCGGAAACAATCTAGCTAGGACGAAAATAACATTATCATCAGGATTCACAATACTTGATTGATACTCTTTTCACTCTCATCCCATTCATCTTTTCCTCTGTTTCCAACCTAGTGCAGATTACTCTCATTTATTGATTTTGATCCATGGAAAACCAAAGCAGGCAAATCGCAATGCACAAGCAGAACACTAGGTCTGGGAAGGCTAACATAACATAGCTCACAATCTTCATTCCCTCTAACAAACTAGGAGCAGCAAAATAAGCAAATTTCTTTTCCTCAACTTTTTCGAGCTGCAATCTCTCCTAATACACACATGAAAACAAACCATTAAAAATTAAAGCAACCGGAAAAAGAAACATTGTAATCGACAAATTCTAATATCGATCCGATTGACTAATCAGCTATTGAGTTGTGAGTACACTCACTCGTTATAGAATTATGAAAACATTTTCTCCAGATTTTCACTGCAATCATCAGTTTCATCGCTTAACAACCAGGGATTACTACATAAACAACAGGAAACAATGCACAATTGCACATACAACCACCTCAATCTTCAGTGCTAGGCAAGGGCGGGCAGCGGCGCTGGATATATTGGCCTGTCTCAACCGGCCTACAGAGATAAATATATTTTCTGTAATTAATTTAGTAATCATGTCATGTTTCCTCTAGTCATGTTATAATTAGTTAATTTATCTTGATTAGATATACGGTAACTAAAGATAAAGATAGTTGTGAGTTATCATGTTTAAATGTTTGGTAAAACAAGTCGCAGCTAATGATAAAAAATGAGATTATCAAAATTATCTTAATTAATTTTACGTAATGACTAAGCTGTCCTCATCTGGAACCTCTGAGACGATGGCGTCTGTTTCAGGAATGAGTACTTAGCTTTAGCAGCTCAAACATTTTTTTCGCTAATTGATTTTCATGTATGCTCGAATTAACATATTGCTTGGACATTCAATTTTGGCCTTAACACTACAATCTTTTTGAGTAATCCATCCTAAAAGCTTCCCACTATTACCATCACGTGTTTCATTAATTCGGCAGTGAGACTTCACTGAATCCACAACAACATGGTCTTGACTAGTAGAATCACCACTTTCAGGCAATACTTCTTTCTCCTCTTCACAAATCTCCATAGGAAATGCGCCCGAAACATCTGTGGGTATTACAGATAAATCTTGAAGAATAATTGCAAACATCCTAACCTTATTCAGAAATGGAGTCGCTGGATATCCTTTAGGAGTGAGGCCGATTGAGAGAATGAAAGAAGAGCTCTCCTCGCGATTTTGAGAAAGAAGAGAAATGAAGATTTTTGAGAAAGGGGAGAGAGGCGATTAGTTATGATTAGGTTTAGAAAAATTGAGTGGGTAAAAACTTATTTTCCTAAAATTAGCTAGGTAGATCATATTTGTAACATAGGTAAATAGGCAGTTACATTTATGGTGAAACATTGCCTTTTGAGCGGGCTTTGTGCGGCCAGATTTGTAACATAGCTACCAAACATACAATTAAACCCGGGTAAATTTATTTATCTAGGCGTAACATAGCTATCAAACGGCCCCTTAGGATAAACTAAATTATATAAGCACATTGTTTTATTATTCGAAAATAAGCATGAATACATAACCACCTCAACGAAACTCGAACATTTGATTAGGCGTATAAATTGCACACTATGATCATGACATGCGTGAAATCGAGCTTATACTATTTCTTATGTCCTACCATAAACGACTTATATTCTTTTCCTACATAAAATGAGTTGTTTGCTTTTTGACAAAATATAATCCAATTACTTTTTCTTATTTTATTATCTCTCGTTTTTTATTCTCTTTCCAATACTTTACTCTGCTTTATGTTCCTTTTACTTTATTTTCTTTTCATTTATTCTCTAATCATCATTTTATGTTCTTTTTACTTTATTTTCTTTTCATTTATTCTCTAATCATCATTTTTCTAAATCTTATAGTATTAGGACATGTTCAGTTACACATAATTCTTTCAGTAAGAAATAAAGTTGAGCAGTTTTAGAGCAGATTTGAGATGGGTGTGGCCCACCAACGTGGAGATGAAAATGGTGTTCAGGTTGCCCGATTGCCATCAGATTTGGGGTCCTCTCTTAAGCTAAAGGACGAAAAGCCCCCAAATGTTTCTTCACAACAGCAGGTAGAGCCCCCCTCTGCCACCGCCCCAGACCAGTAACCACAAACTTCTCCTCCCCGCCGCTCTCCGGCAACACATCCATCAGCCCTCTCCCGCCGCCTTGTACGTCGCAAAATGTACTGTTGTGAAAAAAGCCCCAATCTCGTCCTCCCTCGCCACCCTCCCCACACAGTACTAGACGCCGCAATTCGGGCTGCCCCTCAGCTGGAGGAGGAGCTGCTTCACCACATCCGTCGGTGTCAGCACCGCTCGCTGGCCACGGTGGCACACACGCCTCGCCGCAATGCCGTGTGCAGACTGATTTTTCTCATGTGAATAAAATAGACACCAATTTTCGATTTATGTCAGGGGTTAAAGAAGTCATTTTGTGTACAATTCCTCAATAACTTGGCCTCTCAGATTTGTATATCACCATTTTTGAAAGAATTTAATTTGGCCAAAAATGACAGTAACAGTGCGGGCTTCCCCTTAATTCAAAGGCCTAGAAGTAATGAATCATAGAAGATGAACATCATATTTACCCCTAATTGAACCCATTTCTGGGCATATTGGGAAAGGTGAACACGCCCTTAAAAAATGTGCTTATGGATTATGGAGGAATGGATAAAGTAAATTATACCCAAAAGTCGTCATGCTGCATGTGTATATATGGTATAATGTATTTCACGTGTGAATATATATTTTTGTGCTTGACTCCAACCTGATTAATGTCATGCGCATTTAATTCGTATCCGTACTCTAAAATAGTGTGCTATGGTGGTCTTAATTTGGAGTGCGGATCACTACACTATTCTTTTATATCCCTTAATTACATATATTGTCCTTTTCGAAGCTATGCTTTAATTAGCCCCTCTTTGTCCTAATATTAATATAATCTCACCTAACATAACTCACTAGTCACTAGTCACTACACTAAAATTTGTTCGTGTTAGTTTATACGATGAACTGGATGAATAAAAATAAATATAAATTTATATATTAGTTCATTATTTAGTGAAGTAATATGGATTAAATTGTGGGATGCTCTTATTTTGCTTAATTTATGTTCCATTCAAGTGGTAAAATGGTAGATATCCTAATAATGAGAATAAAATACTTAATTTTATTTTTCATTGATTGGAAAAAGTGATTGCTCAGTCACATATATATATTTATGAACGTAGTTAGTATTTACATATTAACGTAAAAAGAAAAGAATTAAAAAGATAAAGAAAAACTGATGAGCAAGCTCAAAGTAACTTGATTTAATTAATGGATAGTGATAAATGTGTATAATTGTACGTACATAATCGAACTTTTTTTTAACATTTTACATTAAAAATTGAATATAAACAGTAATTGATTTAAAATAAATTTCATACTAATCATTTTGCAACACTTCGAAAAAAATTGAAATTTTAATTTAAATATTGTATATTTAAAAAAAAATCTTACTAAATATCATATAATAATTAATTCGAATCAAACTCGAAATCATGTTACTATTTGACATAAAATTTATATATCACTTCTTTTTTATTGCTACATATAATACAATAAATAGCAATACTAAATTTTAATTAAATTTAATTAAATTTTAAATTTTAAAATATATATACATATACAATTTATATACATTTATCTTTTCTCTTAATTCAAATAAATCCGTGAACATAATATAAAGACGAATAAAACATGAATACAACGGTATTCGATTCGGTTTTGTTAAAACACATAATATTGCTTTGTTATAATTTACTCCAATTTTAAGTTGACTATGTCACTACTCACTTTTAAGTTGACTTTGCCTATGCGTTCACTTCTAAGTACGCCAATTTTGAATTTCAAACACTATACCGTTTTTGACTGGTCAGATTTAGTTACCCCATACAAGAATTCGTATTTTCATATTTATTGTAAATTAATTTAGTGTGATTAATTGGAGGAAATCTAAAACACCACCATGGCCACGAAATACAATAAAGTCAAATTGTGAGAGTGTGTTATCTGATAAATACCAATAGTTTCATGTCTAATTTAATTGTAACGTTATCTTTAAAATTTATATTCATTTATCTATAAAAATAAATAAATTAAGGCAACTCCATTGTTTCACGAGGTTGTCATATTAACTGCCTGGTAATAACTTTTTTGTTTTAAAGGATTAGTAAATTGATATAGGTTGATTTATTGTTGGGCATGGTAATGTTGTAGTATAATTTTGGTAAAAGAAGTCGTAAATAATTAAATTTGGTTCACTCCAAAAATGCGGATCATGATCAAGTCTGCGAAAATTTTACTTTTCAAATATAATTCATTTTATTTAAAAATTATTAACTTTATATGTCTAAAAAAACTTTTTAAGTTATCCACAAAAATGTATAGTTTTTACAAAAACACATCTCTAATTGAATAAATGTGACTGTATATTAGTACTTTAGTAGTAGTAGAGAATGATACTGACGGAATCTTGCCAATACGAGAAGACTAATTTATTGTAGATGTTCTGAAATGGAAAAAAAAAAGATTATTAGTTTGTGAACTTGATTTAAATACAATTTATTGGTAATTAAATTGCCCACAAAGGTTGGCAATAGGAATATCAATTTATCAAAAAAAGCGGCGAATCTCCATACATATAGTGGCCAAGCCACCAACCATGTCCCTACTCGCACGTGTCTTCTCCCTATTGGCGCGATGATAACGAGGATATCCAACTCCCCAAAATAGCCTCCGTCGCTTTCGTCAAACTCTCCCATTCACAGACCCATTTTCGGGATTGCAGCAACTAAAATTTGACTGTTGGTATTGACGAGCGCCCTCCAAAAATATAAACAAATCCAAGCTGCAGCACTACAAAAAGCCACCTTTCTTCCCCAACAGATTTATCAATCTCGCTCTAAAATTCCCAATTAATTCTCTTCCCATCTTGCGATGGCGAATCTCAATGGATCAGCGTCGGATCTGAGGGCCACGTTTCTCGATGTCTACTCCAAGCTCAAATCTGAGCTCTTGACCGACCCTGCTTTCGAGTGGACTGATGGCTCTCGTCAATGGGTCGACCGTGTAAGATTTTTCACTTTTTGATATGATTTCGTCCATTTCCTTCTTCTCTGTTTGATATAATGGCGAGTTGCACCTCAATGCGGCGTAGAAATTTGCGGATTTGGATATTGGAATTTTTCTATTTGTCACTTATCGATGGATTGGATCTTCGCTCATTTCTGTTTTTTTAGGATTGACGAATTAAATGATGTTTCTGAACTCAATCTCACGTTTGATCTGCTTCTGTTGATGGATCGAGATAAGATAGGAGTAGAAACATAAATCGATTTGTTTAGTTGACTACTGGTTGACTTTTGACTCCTGATCTACTGAGAATACATGAGTTCAGTATCGTTTGGAGTCATGCAATATGGCTTTGATGAAAATTAGATGTTTAGGACGCATGAACTCTTTGATGCCTTAACTTCAGCGGATAACGGTTTTATGTTTCGCACGTAAATTGCGCCGACGGATTTGGTGACGAATAGATTTTTTATATGGTTAACGGAAATATTGCAGTACTATTTATGTGTTGGGGGATGTGGAGTGGGGTTGTTTGGTGATAAAAGATGATACTTTTCACATAAAGGCGCTTAGTTATATCCATTTTTTGCTTCAACATGGGATGCTGTTATTTTCTGTAACATGCTTTGTTTATTGAAAGTTGTAGCTACCAAGTACGCTACCAAGTACCAACCATTTCTTTAGATAATAAAATTGTGAAAGTAGTAAATTTCTCTTATTCCAAAGTTGAATCCTTGATTCTGCCAGCCGAATGGAATTGTTAGGTAGTGTAGTAGTAGTTGAGTAAATTTCCCCATCTTATTTAGTACACCAGTTTCTGGTTTCTTGCCCTTATTCAATGATATGTATTTCAATAATTCAAATAGATTTCTTGGCCAACTTGTGGATTTTCTCCTGAGCTGAAAATTTATTTGGTTATGATTTCTATGTGATGAGACGACGAGTTACCACCATAACATGCACAAGCGCACATGAAGAAAAAGCATGCCTTTTCTGTCTCTTTCTTTTTAATACTCGAATGTGACAAGTTCAAATCAACACTTTTGGATCATTGGATATTTCTAAAGGTTTGGAATTTTTATGGCTGTGCTCAGTCCCGGCAAATATGACACTATTGCCCATTGGATTGTTGACACATACACAGTAGTATCATGAATTACACCTTTTATGTAACAGATTTTTTCTTGTAATTATAATAAATTATTGGGTAATAGAAACTTAGCTTTCTTATTTTCTTGGGAAACTTATATACATACAAACTATGTTGTTAATTGATGTACTGTGATGTTCAATGTCATGTAAACTATACGACATATGATCAATATATCTTGAATATGTCTATTGTTCCTGATCATGCTCTTTCATATGTAACAGATGCTGGACTACAATGTACCTGGAGGTATGTCATTATTTATTGTATGATGCATTCTCTGGACAATAGGATATTTCAAGTACTGCAACTAAATGTTATTAATAAAGATGCATTATGTGCTGAAGAATTAATTATGATATGCAGGGAAGTTAAATCGTGGTCTGTCAGTTATTGATAGCTACAAGTTACTCAAAGAAGGAAAAGATCTAACTGATGATGAAGTGTTCCTAGCTAGTGCTCTTGGCTGGTGTATTGAATGGGTAGGTCCAAGTTCATAGTTTCTATCTTGTTCTAAGCTGCATAGTCGTCTCCTCAAATACCATTTGAACAAAAACTATAACTCGTGTATGTGAAATGCAGCTCCAGGCATATTTCCTTGTTCTTGATGATATTATGGATAATTCTCACACACGACGTGGTCAGCCATGCTGGTTTAAAGTCCCCAAGGTTGGTATGATTGCAATCAATGATGGAATCATTCTCCGGAACCATATACCGAGAATTCTTAAGAAGCACTTCAGAACAAAGCCTTACTATGTCGATCTGTTGGATTTGTTCAATGAGGTAATGTGAATATTAGTGTTGATGGACCATATTCGTTTATTTGTGTACGGTGCTGATTCTTCATTTTACGTGCTCAGGTGGAATTTCAAACTGCCTCTGGACAGATGATAGATTTAATTACCACTATTGAAGGAGAAAAGGATTTGTCAAAATACTCATTGCCCCTGTGAGTACAAATACTCAACAAATAACATTATACCACAAAATTCGATTTATTGGCAAAGTTGCCAAGTGCTGATTATTATAATACATAGCACAGAATATAGCATTCTCAAAATCTGCATCATCTTAGCATCATCTTAGCATTCTACTGCATCATCTTAGCATTCTATTAGCATTAATCTCAAAAATCTGCATCATCTTAGCATTCTATTAGCATTAATCTCAAAAATCTGCATCATCTTAGCATTCTACTGCATTTTCATATAGGACTCTTATCTTTTCTTGTCCTTTTTGTTTCCTAATTTTCTGATATATTTTCTTGCAGTCATCGCCGCATTGTTCAGTACAAGACTGCCTACTACTCATTTTACCTCCCAGTGAGTGGAAAATCCTCATTCCGCTTATTTTCATTTGTATACAAAATCCAGTTTTTCAATTATCTGAAACTTTTGACAGGTTGCTTGTGCATTGCTCATGGCGGGTGAGGACCTGGAGAAACATCCAACAGTAAAAGATGTGCTTATCGATATGGGAATATACTTTCAAGTTCAGGATGACTATTTAGATTGCTATGGCGAGCCAGAAAAGATCGGGAAGGTAACAATAACATCTGCACTCTCTTTCTTCTGTTTCTCCAATCATTAATTGTAATACTAACAAGGAACGGCTTAGGTAATCTCAGTTGTATTAAATCAATGCGTGTTTCACCAGATTGGTACAGATATTGAAGATTTCAAATGTTCTTGGTTGGTTGTAAAGGCCCTGGAGCTTTGTAACGAAGAACAGAAAAAAATTCTTTTGGTAAGGATAAGAAGCCAACGTTCTTCTTTCATCTTTTGTTTATATATAATCTTCTGTATATGAACATGTGGCCTTGTAACACCAGGAGCACTATGGAAAGGAAAATCCAGCTGATGTTGCAAAAATCAAAGCCCTCTACAATGAGCTTAATCTCCAAGGCGCGTTTGCTGAGTTCGAGAACAAGAGCTACGTGAAACTAAACGGCTCGATTGAAGCTCATCCCAGCAAATCTGTGCAAGCAGTGCTCAAGTCTTTCTTGGGAAAGATATACAAGAGACAGAAATAAGAAGACAAAGCTCTCATCAAAGGAATGAAGCATGGTAAAAATAATGCCATTTCATATCCTGATGCATGTTTGTATTCTTCAAGGCGGTTATCTATCCTGTTTGTAAAACTATATGTGGTTTTTATTATTTTCCAGCAAGTGCTAATTTTTTCAAACTTATTATTAGGAGAATAACTTTTTCTGCATTGTGGTATGATAAATCTGATCTTTTACAGCAAGTAATGGAAACCTAATAAATAGAAATCCTATTTAGAGTACTTCATATGCAATTGATATCTCTACTACTGTTATTTCAACAATTAAATAAATAGTAGTAGCAATAGATTGTGTTGTCTTCCTTGGGAAAAGGGTGCAAAAAACCAGTTGTGGTTTTTACCTTACAAAAAGGGAGCAAATAAATTGCCTGACAAGATGTTGTTAACCCTCAACCGTGAGAAAAAAAAAAGAACTAACACAGAAAAGGAGATGATAGGTCAAGAAAATTATTGAATAAAAATTTATGATATTAGGCATATAACCATCAAAATATCTTAGAAATATAAGTACATATGATAATGAATGTCCTTTACAAGAGCTGGTAAAGGAGCGGGTCTGCCCAAGCCCATTGGGCTTTTCTTCAAAATCAAGCTACATCACTGGGCCAGGCAAAAGTTACTGGGCCAAAAAGTATAGCCCAACCCGGCCCAACCTACGGAGTTCATCAGTATATTTTCTGGGTGTGGGGCAAAGCCCATCGATTATTTTACTATATTATGAAACATTTTCATAATTAGCAGTTTTGGTTATACATTATATGTGGAAATGCGTATGATGGGTACTAATTAGCAGTTGATATAACACATTTATGAAAATATTCATACAATAATATATAAAGTGACATGAGTTTCCCAGTAGTAAATCCACACAACACTAGAACGAAACAATAAGAAAAAAGAAATATCAGATAATCTCCTAACGTTTAAGTATACTGTTAAAAATGCCCCAAATTTTGATACATAACACTTAGATAGTTCAAATAAATGTTTCAAATTACTCCCTCCGTCCCACTTTAGGAGTCCTGATGTATAATTTTTAGGTGTCCCATTAAGGAGTCCCGGTTGAAATATTCCATAAATGGTAATAGGCCCCACTTCCCACTCACATTTTTATTATAAAACTAATAATATAAAAGTAGGACTCATTTCATTATCTTTATTCACCAATTTTTTTTTACATTTTTAAAAATTCGTGCCGAACTCAAATGAGACTCTTGAAGTGGGACGGAGGGAGTATATTTTAGGTCTAGAAAAATTGACGTATCACATGGCAGACTACTGTTCCTTTGTAATAGTACTATAAATGGAGTAGTATTTTATTGAGATACTATATGAAATGCGTGAACGTAACAAATATGTGATATTTCTTCAAATAAATTTCATAGTTATATTCTACTTAATAAATGTGCTCCGTGGTCCTCTCACTTTTGAGTGCACGACGAGCTAACAATTACTAGTATATTAATGTACTTCTTTTGGCCTAATAAAAAATGCTTTATTTTTTTTCTTTTTATTTGCCCCAGCCAAGATTATTCATAATTAAAATAGAAATATTTTTATTTTATTTACGTCAGTCAAGATATTTTTATTTTATTTACGTCAGTCAAGAATATCCATAAAATAACACTGCACAAAGTACCATCCAAAAATTTGGCCATTTTCCATGACACGTGGAAGTACTACTAATAAGGGAGTAATTAGAGTTCATTATATGGAAATATTAATATGGAATTTCAACAAATTAGTCGAGCATTTGCTAGTAGTTTTTTTTATATATGAGGAGTAGTGAGTCTAGCAAATTATTTGCTAATTATACTTATTTTTTACTCCTCATTAATTTTTCGTGGTTTGAGAGTTTGATTTAATCGAATAAAAGTTATGAAATTCTACAATTAATTAATACTAAAATTGGTTTGAAATAAACCAACTTAATATTCAACGTCATTGTTTGATTCATATATTATACTCAAAACAAGATCATTTTTCAAGATTTCAATTACAATTGAGAGTTCAATATTAGGAACCGGGCACGAGGATGGTGTCATGAGACTCGTGACTTCCCCTTCCTACCAAGACAAGTGATTGCCAACTTCAATGAGGTTGTGTTACGGACTCAATTCATATATCGGTTGTGAGAACAACTGATGTGGGTTATATAGATTAAATGGGCTCTCTCAGGCTAATCTTTTAGGCTGAGTTCTCATGTTTGGTCTATATCAATTGGTGCTTTCATTGAGAGCCCAAACGGCTTGGAGTGGTGGCCGGGTAAAGAACTCGCCGTGACCAACTAGTACGTTTGTGGCCGACTTGGAGTGGTGACCCACGGAGTGGTGGGCGGGTAAAGGATCCGCCGTGATCAACGTGGCCGACTCGGAGTGGTGGCCGGGCAAAGGATCCGCCGTGATCAACGTGGCCGTGACCAACGAGAACGTTTGGGGCCGACTCGGAGCGGTGACCACGGAGTGGTGGCCGGGCAAAAGGATCCACCGTGATCAACGTGGCCGTGACCAACTAGAACTCGGAGTGGTGGCCTGATAAAGAACCAGCTGTGGCCAACGTGGCCATGACTAGCGAGGACGTTGGTCCTTAGAGGAGGGTCAAATTTTACAGATTCAATTCCCACATCGGTTGTGAGAACAACTGATGTGGGGTATATAGACTAAATGAGCTCTCTCACCTAATAGGCTAGTCTTTTGGGCTGGGTTATCATGTTTAGTCTGTATCTATATCAGGTTGGGAATTGGAGTAGTATATGTATTTGTCTTGAGTTATGTATTGTGTTCCTAGCTATGGATGTAGTTGTTGGCTGGCTACTTCATTTTTTGTGTTTTGATGATTTAGTTGGTTTTGTGTTTTTGCTTCATGTGTTCTTTACGAGTCTAGATTGTTGTCTCGAGTGTTTTGGTTGTACTTCATCCGTCCGCGAATAGGAGTACTCTCGTTTTTTTTTTTCATTTTAGTTCGTCCGAGAATAAGAGTTCCAGTTTATTTTTACTATAAATGGTAATATGACTCCACATTACATTAATTCATTCTACTCGCACTTCATTTAAAACTAATATATATAAGTGAGACGCATATTCTACATTGAATGAACTAAAATATATAAGTGAGACTCCTGTTGGCGGACGGAGGAAGTACTTTGGATGTGCGTGTTAGGGGTGAGCAAAATATTCAAAATCCGAAAATTCGATCCAGCAAATTAAAATTAAAATTCGGTTTGGATTTTTCAGATTTTCAATTCAAATTGATCAGATATTTTTAAAAATCAGTGTTCAGATCATATCAGATATTTTAAATTATGAAGTGATCCGAAATTTTTTTATAATATATATTACAATTATAAACTTAATCAATATAAAACCTTTATGTCGAGCAATTATAATGGTATTTGGGGAGTATTAGATTTTTTAATTTTGGTATTAGATTTTTGAATTTTCAGAATTTTTATATTGTTTCTAAAATTTTTATACTCCATTTTTAAGCAATTTCAGATTTTTTTGGTTACGACCGGATTTTCACCTTTAGATTTTCGAACAATTCAGATTAGACTGAATTCATTTTTCATAAAATTTTAGATTTTCAGATCGGGTCAACTTGGGTGAAAATTCGATCCGAACATCTGAATACTCCTTGTTCCTCAATTGCTTTATTGAGGGTTTGATTATTTTTTCTTCTTGTGAGAGCCTTAGTATTGATTTGTCTATATCATGTTCATATTTCATACTTTGATTATGTGTTCACTACTATATGTTGGTTTGAGCTTGTAAAAGTTTTAAATTCTAGAAAAGATTCTTGTGACTGTGCGCCACTATGTACTAGGTAGTAAAAATAAATAAGCAAAATATGATAATAAAACTAGTTTAAATTATTTTTGATCATTAATTCCAAATAATTAGGCTGATTAAGTTTTAATCAGTGCATTAATTAAGATGATTAATTGTAAGTTAATCCTTTATGTCGTCTAAGCAGGATTGAAATTTGCCAGAAAAAGATTTTTAGATCTTAGCTAAACTTAGCATGCGACAAAATGTAATTAATTGTATTGATTCGACTATTACCAACCCAAATGAATATAATTTACATGCTTCTGTCATAAATCCAGTTAAATATTATATAATTTATACTATTATTTACAATAGTAATAACAGGACTAGCTATAGTCACTAACCGCTTGTTTAAATTATTTACTACTAGAGTTAATGACAATAATAAATAAACATGATATACTTATAGAGTGTTGACAACATTAATTTAATTCACGAGATGACTTATTAAGAGAAAAAAAGGAATTGAAATTGAAAACGAAATTTAGATATAATACTTTTGTTTGTTTAATAAAAAGATAAATGAGTCAAACAACACAAAATGAATTGAATTAAGAAAAAGAAATTAAGTCGAGAAATTGAATATAAATTCATTAGTTGGTTTAAAATGTCAATGAGCAATCAACTCTCTCTCTAACGTTTCAAGTGAGAAGCCAATGACTCCAAAAACCAACAATTTGATCTCTGAACTCTGAATTTTCCGAGTTTAAAGCTTTAACATCTTTCCAAATCGGCAAATCAAATTACTTCTCCCTTCTTGAGATTTATCCGCTTTCTCGATCCATCAATCATAAGCTTCTATCTGCTTTTCTTGATTCTCTCACGCCCTTTTTGCTGCCACTTCCATTTCATTACTCATTTCTTTTCCAAGAAATCAGGGTTTTTTGCTCCAAGATTCGTTTTTTCTTAATCCCATTTCGTATCCTTGCTTCATTCCCACTGAGATTTCAGTTTCTCTTCACTTCATTAACTATTTTTTCTTGATTTTCCGCTATTTGGAGTAACTGGTCTTCCGTTTTCGAGAAATGAATGCGCATACTCTTCGTTGATCAAAGCAATTCTTGATCGAGAATAAAAGAATATTTGGGTAGAGATGAAGCTAATAGTGCGAGTGATCGAAGCGAAAAACATACCGGCGCTGGATACAAATGGATTCAGCGATCCCTATGTGAAACTGCAATTGGGGAGGCAGAGGTTTAGGAGTAAAGTTGTGAAGAAGTGCTTGAATCCATCGTGGTGTGAGGAGTTCATCTTTAAAGTTGATGACTTGAAAGAAGAGCTTCTTATAGATGTTTTGGATGAGGACAAGTACCTCAACGATGATTTCGTTGGGTATATCAAAGTGCCCATTATTCGAGTTTTGGATGCCAAAGACAAGTCCCTTGGCACTGCTTGGTACACTCTGCAGCCCAAAACCAAGAAGGCCAAGAACAAGGATTGTGGTAATTAGTCTCTCTGTACTTCTTTCTCTGTTTTCTTTGGTTTTGTATCTTATGATTTTAGTTGGACTTATAATTTTGTGCTTGGTTAGTCGGTTTTGGTATTCGTCTAGCTTATGGAATTAATAGTTTAGCTTATGATCATTGCATTTTCCAGAATTATTGATTTTTGTTTGGTGGTGTAGAGGTTTTGATGTGGTCTTATGATTTTAGTTGGTCTTCCAATTTTGTAGTACTTAACTAGTTGTTTCTATGCGAATGAGTGGTTCTAGTTAGTTAGTTTTGGTATCGTCTAGCTTATGGAATGAATAGTTTAGCTTATGATCATCATTGATTGTTGTTTGATGGTGTGGAAGTTTTGATGGGTGTGTGTTCTCCTTGTTGATGAATGCGTTGTCCAATTGCAGGCGAGATACTTCTAACGATTTGTTTCTCACAAAATAACACATTACTTGATGTGCCACCTATGAATGATACTACGAGTGATACATATGCAAGGTCTTCCCTCTTTGGGCACCTTCACCTTTGAGATCAGGAGATGTAGCCCCCCAAAAGGAGGAAAGTGGAATGCTTCGACCTTAGCTGGTCGGATTGCACAAATCTTCAATAAGAATGTTGATTCAGCTCCCGTGAGCTCGGTTGAACCTATCTATGCATCTGATGTATGTGAATTCGTGGATTCAGTTGTTCCTCCGCAGAACAATCCTGAAGAGAAAAATCCATCGGTTGATTTTGATGAAATGATGAAAAGTATAGAGATGCGGGATCCAGTTGGGGAGTTCCGAGTAGTTTACCTGGTGGGGTTGTTCTAGACCAGTTGTATGCAATACCGCATGGAGAGTTGAACTCGTTACTCTTTTCACCAGAGTCTGACTTTTTGAAATCCTTTTCGGACTTAGAGGGATCTACAGATCTTGAAATAGGACCCTGGAAATATGAAAATAATGGCGAAAGCCTAAAAAGAGTGGTCTGTTATACTAAAGCACCAAGTAAATTGATTAAAGCTTTGAAAGCCATAGAGGAGCACACATATTTGAAAGCTGATGGTAAGGCTTTCGCTGCTTTATCAAGTGTGAGCACTCCAGACGCTCCGTATGGGAAAACTTTTAGGTAGAAGTGCTTTACTGCATTACTCCAGGGCCCGAGCAGCCATCAGGAGAGCAGTCTTCTCGACTAGAAGTGTCTTGGCGAGTGAACTTTTTGCCAGAGTACAATTATGAAAGGTATGATTGAAGGTGGAGCGAGACAAGGTATAAAGGATAGCTTTCAACAGTATGACAAGTTGCTATCTCAAACTGTGAAGCCGCTTGATTTGCAAGATGTAGGTTCGGAGAGAGACCAGCTTTTGGCATCTCTTCAGGTGGAGAGTCAATCGGACTGGAATTGGCTGTTCAGTACTTTGCTAATTTCACGGTTGCTTCGACCTTTTTGATGGGTTTATACGTGCTCACGCATATATGGCTTGCTATGCCTAGCACTGTTGAGGGTCTTGAATTTGTTGGTTTAGACTTGCCCGACTCTTTTGGTGAGCTGATAGTGTGTGGCGTATTGGTTCTACAAGGGAACGTGTTCTGGAGTCCATCACTCGCTTTATGCAGGCCAGAGTGCAAAAAGGTATGCTAATAAATCGCAATGTGTATCCAACACATCAGGTGCTTATCTAGAAAATTCATCAAATGTAGTTTGATTTATCATTTATTTCTATGCCATGGTTTTAATTCGCAAAGTTGATTAGTTTATCTTGTACTATCTTTGATGAACTAGCTTGATTCGGTTTTTTATTGGTCATAGGCAGTGATCATGGAATCAAAGCACAGGGGGATGGCTGGCTGCTCACTGTCGCCTTAGTTGAAGGGAGCAATTGGCAGCTGTGGATTCGAGTGGGTACTCTGATCCCTATGTGGTGTTCAATTGCAATGGAAAGACGAAAACCAGCTCGATCAAGTTTCAGAAATCTAATCCTCATTGGAATGGTATTGCCTTAGTTTTGACTTTACCATGTTACTTGCCAAGATTGAAGACGCGGCTGGCTTTTTTGTATATGATTGCATTGGAAGGGGGTCCTCATTGATGTTGTTAGTTGCTTGCAGAAATTTTTGAATTTGATGCAATGAATGAGCCTCCATCTGTTCTGGAAGTGGAGGTTTTCGATTTTGATGGCCCTTTTGATGATGCCACATCTCTTGGACGTGCTGAAATAAATTTCCTAAAGTCTAATATTTCGGATCTGTCCGACATCTGGATTCCTTTACAAGGAAAGCTGGCTCAGACGTGCCAGTCAAAATTACGTTTGAGAATCTTCTTGAACAATACCAAGGGTAGCAATGTCGTAAAGATTATATAACAAAGAGGGAGAAGAAAGTGGGCAAGAAGGTAATGACTT